>NW_027095750.1:0-11525 GCF_036850995.1 Saccopteryx leptura
ACCCAAAACCAGCCGAAGAAAAAGATAATAAAAATTAGAGCAGAAATAAATGAAATAGAGAACAGTAAAACTATAGAAAAAATTAATAGAACAAAGAGCTGGTTCTTTGAAAAGATCAACAAAATTGAAAAACCCTTGGCAAGACTTACCAAGGAAAAAAGAGAAAGAACTCATATAAACAAAATCCAAAATGAAAGAGGAGAAATCACCACGGACACCATAGATATACAAAGAATTATTGTAGAATACTATCAAAAACTTTATGCCACTAAATTCAACAACCTAGAAGAAATGGATAAATTCCTAGAACAATACAACCTTCCTAGACTGAGTCAAGAAGAAGCAGAAAGCCTAAACAGACCTATTAGTAGAGAACAAATAGAAAACACCATTAAAAACCTCCCCAAAAATAAAAGTCCAGGCCCTGACAGCTATACCAGTGAATTTTATCAAACATTCAAAGAAGACTTGGTTCCTATTCTACTGAAAGTCTTTCAAAAAATTGAAGAAGCAATACTTTCAAACACATTTTATGAGGCCAACATAACCCTCATACCAAAACCAGGCAAGGAAGGCACAAAAAAAGAAAACTACAGACCAATATCTCTAATGAAAACAGATGCTAAAATACTAAACAAAATACTAGCAAATCGAATACAACAACATATTAAAAAAATAATACATCATGATCAAGTGGGATTCATCCCAGAATCTCAAGGATGGTTCAACATATGTAAAACGGTTAACGTAATACACCATATGAACAAAACAAAGAACAAAAACCACATGATCTTATCAATAGACGCAGAAAAGGCTTTCGATAAAATACAACACAATTTTATGTTTAAGACTCTCAATAAAATGGGTATAGAAGGAAAATATCTCAGCATGATAAAGGCCATATATGATAAACCATAAGCTAACATCATATTAAATGGCACAAAACTGAAGGCTTTCCCCCTTAAATCAGGAACAAGACAGGGTTGTCCACTCTCTCCACTCTTATTTAATGTGGTACTAGAGGTTCTAGCCAGAGCAATCAGACAAGACAAAGAAATAAAAGGCATCCATATCGGAAAAGAAGAAGTAAAGGTATCACTTTTTGCAGATGATATGATCCTATAGATCGAAAACCCCAAAGAATCCACAAAAAGGCTACTAGAAACAATAAGCCAATACAGTAAGGTCGCAGGACACAAAATTAACATACAGAAGTCAATAGCCTTTCTATATGCCAACAATGAAACAACTGAGAATGAACTCAAAAGAATAATCCCCTTCACAATTGCAACAACAGAAAATAAAATACTTAGGAATAAACATAACAAAGAATGTAAAGGACTTATATAATGAAAACTATAAACCATTGTTAAGAGAAATTGAGAAAGATATAATGAGATGGAAGAATATTCCTTGTTCTTGGTTAGGAAGAATAAATATAGTCAAGATGGCTATATTACCCAAAGCAATATTCAAATTAATGCAATTCCCATCAAAATTCCAATGACATTTTTTAAAGAAATAGAGCAAAAAAATCATCAGATTTATATGGAACTATAAAAAAACCCAAATAGCCAAAGCAATCCTAAAGAAAAAGAATGAAGCTGGGGGCATTACAATACCTGACTTCAAACTATATTATAGGGCCACGACAATCAAAACAGCATGGTATTGGCAGAAAAATAGACACTCAGACCAGTGGAACAGAATAGAAAGTCCAGAAATAAAACCACATATATATAGTCAAATAATTTTTGATAAAGGGGCCAAGAACATACAATGGAGAAAAGAAAGCCTCTTCAATAAATGGTGCTGGGAAACTGGAAAGCTACATGCAAAAGAATGAAACTGGACTACAGTTTGTCCCCCTGTACTAAAATTAACTCAAAATGGATCAAAGATCTAAACATAAGACCGGAAACAATAAAGTACATAGAAGGAGACATAGGTACTAAACTCATGGACCTGGGTTTTAAAGAGCATTTTATGAATTTGACTCCACAGTCAATAGAAGTGAAGGCAAAAATTAATGAATGGGACTACATCAGACTAAGAAGTTTTTTCTCAGCAAGAGAAACTGGTAACAAAATAAACAGAAAGCCAGCTAAATTGGAAATGATATTTTCAAACAACAGCTCAGATAAGGGTCTAATATCAAAAATATACAAAGAACTCATAAAAGTCAACAACAAACAAACAATCCAATAAAAAAATGGGAAGAGGACATGAACAGACACTTCTCCCAGGAGGAAGTACAAATGGCCAACAGATATATGAAAAGATGCCCATCTTCTTTAGTTATTAGAGAAATGCAAATCAAAACTGCCATGAGATACCACCTCACACCTGTTCGATTAGCTATTATTAACAAGACAGGTAATAGCAAATGTTGGAGAGGCTGTGGAGAAAAAGGAACCCTCATACACTGTTGGTGGGAATGTAAAGTAGTAAAACCATTATGGAAGAAAGTATGGTGGTTCCTCATAAAACTGAAAATAGAACTACCTTATGACCCAGCAATTCCTCTATTGGGTATATACCCCAAAAACTCAGAAACATTGATATGTAAAGACACATGCAGCCCCATGTTCATTGCAGCATTGTTCACAGTGGCCAGGACATGGAAACAACCAAAAAGCCCATTAATAATAGATGACTGGATAAAGAAGATGTGGCACATATACACTATGGAATACTACTCAGCCATAAGAAATGATGACATCGGATCATTTACAGCAAAATGGTGGGATCTTGATAACATTATACGAAGTGAAATAAGTAAATCAGAAAAAAACAGGAACTGCATTTTTCCATACGTAGGTGGGTCATAAAAGTGAAATTAAGAGACATTGATAAGAGTGTGGTGGTTACAGGGGGAGGGGGGAAAGGGAGAGGGAAAGGGGGAGGGGGAGGGGCACAAAGAAAACTAGATAGAAGGTGACAGAGGACAATCTGACTTTGGGTGCAACATAATTGAACGACAAGATAACCTGGACTTGTTGATCTTTGAATATATGTAACCTGATTTTTGATGTCGCCCCATTAAAAAAATAAAATTATAATTAAAAAAAAAAAAAAGAATCCCTGGGCAGGCAGATAAACAATAGAAAGTAGCCAAAGGCAAAGACAGCAAGAATTTGTTTTTTTCTGTGCAGTTCCAACAAACCTGTGAAGACTGTATTTCTACGCAAGCGGGAACCTGGTCAGGAGTATTGGAGGTACAGGTTTCTTTGGGAGGGGGACACCCATCCCAGTGATCTCGGGGTCCTGGGTATGGCCAGCTCTCACCTCAGAACGGCACTGGATGCTGCTCCTGGCCTGGCGCTCTGGTCCCATGGACCAGCTGTGGGCGGAAGTGAACCCGTCAACCGGCTCCTCTACACTGTCCTCAAAGAAGCTCTACAAAGACAGCCCGGTACCGGGCCAGGAAGCCTCAGTGGCCTGCGCAGGCATTGCCTCTTGGGAGATACCCTCACCTTCTGTTCCCAAGATCCTGCACAGACAGGCACCTGCAAAGACCTCATCCAGGGTGAATGGGAAGACGACTTCTGGCTTCGGATGAACAAGAGGGTAGAGAAGCTTGGTCCTCAGCCCTCACCTTTTCTTCCTCCCTGACCTGGGCTCTTAGCACGACAGACGTGCCAGACTTCCAACCCCTCACAACCAGCTCCTGCCCAGGATGAGTGCCACTCGCTCATGTGGGGCTGCCCAGGTCAGGCCCAGGTGAGGCCTGAACCAGATGGACCTGCCCTGAACTGCCCTTGGTTACCTGCGGGTGCCACGTGCCAGGGGGCGAGTGGGGTTGGCGTTGGCGTTGGCGCTTGCGCCACGGTCGCCAGCAACAGAAACTTCTCTTGTTCTGGGCTTTCTTCGGCCCAGAGCCTTGGAAGGACGGAAAGCAACACAGAAACATCGTACTCTCCTGACTGTCTGCAGTCAAGTGAGCTGGACTGGACGCTGTCTCTGGAATGTGGGTGCCTGGATACCAGACTTCTAATTTCTGTTGGGCATCTGTCACCAAGGAAGTGAGGTCACCCCTTCAAAGTTCCGTGACCTGGGCCCCTTCCTCCAGTCAGGGCCATGCACAACCTTCTCAGGGCTGATGACTGCTCTCTCTCCTTGCCCATCTCATCTCAATAGCTACGTGTACACCGAGACCTAACACAGTTCTCCCGCCGCTCTCTGGGATGTACTAGGCCCCCGGCTTGTAGGAGATAGCTGAGTTCAAACCTCTACTTCTTTACCAATGCCCTGGTGTCCTGGGGAATCTTCTGTGCGTTTTGACACCCAGACTCCTGTCCAGTGCCACTAGGACAATGAAGGCCTTTGTCAGGTGTGGATGAAATGATGCCTCTAACACCTGTGGGCCTGTGTCCTGTAAATCTGATACACAAATGTCGAGGTGGAAGTGTTACAACAATGTGTGGGACATGCTGTTGAATGCCAGTCTAAACGGGCCTGTGGTCCTGTGTGTGATCTTGGGTCAGGAAATCTGTGTCGTGGGTGTCACTGGCCATCTTGGCCTCCTTTTCAGACCCATATCTCTAAGGTGTTGAAATGACAGGAAATTCACACATTGTCAACATCTGGCTTGATAACTGCCATCAGTCTCTTGTGAAACTTAGAGTCAGACCAAGTGCCTCATGTGGGTCCCTGTGGGGGGACCCTCCACAGTGGCTTCTCATCACTCCCGCCTCCTCGGAGGAACTTCTCTATATATCCATTGAGTGGTTAGGGGCTGGCTTTTGAACAACTTAGAATACAGCCAGGATGGTGGGATGTCAGGTCCTGGCACTTCTCTCATACTCTTAATCTTAAATTTCCTTGTTTTCTCAGAATGTCCATTTTGTTTTCTCTCTGTATATGGGTCCCTGTCTGTCTGTTATACTTCTGGGAAAGGGAGAGCGCACACCGTGGTTTTGAGTTGCCCTATGTCGAGGCCCCATAGGAGAGAACCGAGGCAGTGCCCAGGCCAGCAGGCAGGACCTGGGGCTCTCAGTCCACACTGCTTTCTGGAGAAAACCAGGCAATGTATTCCTGGTTCATTCCAGTTGAAATGCATCTCCTCATTCATAAGGACCTTGAGGCAGAAGCACCCAGTCAAACCATGCCCCGATGCCTGGGCCACAGAACTTGGGAGGGTATGTTAACATGATTCTTTCCAGGTGCTGGGTTTGAGCGCTGTATATTTAGTGCCAGTGTTTCCCTCTGATGCCAGCAATAGTATAAAACACAGTGTCTCTGATGTTATGGGGAGTGTTAAAGGATTAATGTTTGAGAAATGGTGAGAACAACTAGCATATCACAAGGGCTGTGTCTACACGTTTCAAACCACTTTAAAAATTCTTCTTACAGTGTCTGTAAGCTCCTGAGTGGGGGTACTAGTGCCTGGTGACCAAAGATAGGAGGTACCGCCATAACCTAGAGAAGAAATAGATGAATGAGTGATACTGCAGAAGGCCTTGGAAAGTTCCTCTCTTGCCTTGGCCTCACATGGCCCATGGGAAGAGCTGGGTCAGACAAACCATAGGTGGGCAGGGTCTTGTGTGTGTGTGTGTGTGTGTGTGTGTGTTTTTCTTCTCTTCCATGTGAGAGGAGGGGAGATAGAGGGATAGACACTCGCATGCACCCTGACTGGGATCAACCCGGCAACCCCCATCTGGTGCTGCTGCTCTGCCCATCAGGGGCCATGCTCCCAACTGAGCTATTTTTAGCACTTGAGGTGGAGGCTCCATGGAGGCCATCCTCAGTGCCCAGGGTGATGATCTGGAACCAATCGAGCCATAACTGTGTGGGGGGTGTGGAGGGAGAGAGAGAAGAGGGAGGAATGGAGAAGCAGATGGTCACCTCTCCTGTGTACCCTGACTACAGATCGAACCCGGGATATCCACATGTCGGGCCGACTCTCTATCACTGTGACACCAAGCCAGGGCTCAATTATATGACTCTCCAACCTATATGACTCTAACCACTATATGTACACCTGGAACTAATACAAAATAATATTGAATATAAACTGTAATTGAAAATAAAAATGTTTTTTTAATTTATTTATTAAATTTAATGCAGTGACATTGATAAATCAGGGTACATATGTTGAGAGAAAACATCTCTAGATTACGTGGACATTTGATTGTGCTGTATACCTCTCCCCCAAAGTTAAATTGTCTTCTGTCACCTTCTATCTGGTTTTCTTTGTGCCCCTCCCCTCCCCCAACCCCTGTCTCCTTCTTCACCCCCTCCCCCCTCCTCCCACCCTCCACCCCTGTTGCCATCAACATTCTTGTTCATGTCTCTGAGTCTCATTTTTATGTCCCTTCTATGTATGGATTCATATACTTCTTAGTTTTTTTTTCTGATTTACTTATTTCACTCCGTATAATGTTATCAAGGTCCATCCATGTTATTATAAATGATCCGATGTCATCATTTCTTATGGCTGAGTAGTATTCCATAGTATATATGTACCAAAGCTTTTTAATCCACTCGTCCCCTGATGGACACTTGGGCTGTTTCCAGATCTTCGCTATTGTGAACAATGCTGCCACAAACATGGGGGTGCATTTCTTTTTTTGGAGCCGTTCTATGGTGTCCTTGGGGTATATTCCTAAAAGTGGGATAGCTGGGTCAAAAGGCAGTTCGATTTTCAGTTTTTTGAGGAATCTCCATACTGTTTTCCACAGTGGCAGCACCAGTCTGCATTCCCACCAGCAGTGCAGGAGGGTTCTCTTTTCTCCACATCTTGGCCAGCACTTATTCTGTGTTGCTTTGTTGATAAGCGCCATTCTGACTCTGTGAGGTGATATCCCATTGTGGTTTTAATTTGCATTTCTCTAATGATCAGTGATGTTGAGCATTTTTTCATATGCCTATTGGCCATCTGTATGTCCTCTTTGGAGAAGTGTCTATTCATCTCTTTTGCCCATTTTTTGATTGGGTTGTTTGTCTTCCTGGTGTTGAGTTTCACAAGTTCTTTATAAATTTTGGTTATTAACCCCTTATCAGACGTATTGTCAAATATGTTCCCCAATGTGTATGTAGTTTGTTTTTTTATTCTGTTCTTGTTGTCTTTAGCTGTGCAAAAGCTTTTTAGTTTGATATAGTCCCATTTGTTTATCCTGTCTTTTATTTCACTTCCCCGTGGTGATAAATCAGCAAATATATTGCTCCGAGAGATGTCCGAGAGCATACTGCCTATGTTTTCTTCTAAGATGCTTATGGTTTCACGGCCTACATTTAATTCTTTTATCCATTTTGAGTTTATTTTTGTGATTGGTGTAAGCTGGTGATCTAGTTTCATTTTTTTTGCAGGTAGCTGTCCAATTTTCCCAACACCATTTGTTAAAAGGGGCTGTCTTTACTCCATTGTATTATGTTTCCTTACCTCCTTTGTCAAATATCAGTTGTCCATAGAGCTGTGGGTTTATTTCTGGGTTCTCTGTTCTGTTCCATTGATCTATATGCCTGTTCTAATGCCAGTACCAGGCTGTTTTGAGTACTATGGCCTTGTAGTATAACTTGATGTCAGGAAGTGTGATACCTCCCACTTTATTCTTCTTTTTTCAGATTGCTGAGGCTATTCATGTTCTCTTTTGGTTCCATATAAATTTTTGGAATATATGGTCTATATCTTTGAATTATGTCATTGGTATTTTAATTGATATTGCATTGAATTTATAGATTGCTTTGGGTAATATAGACATTTTAATGATGTGTATTCTTCCTAACCATGAGCACGGTATATGCTTCCACTTGTTTGTATCTTCCTTGATTTCTTTTATCAATGCTTTGTAATTTTCTGAGTACAAATCTTTAGTCTCCTTGGTTAAGTTTATTTCTAGGTACTTAATTTTTTTGGTTGTAATTGTGAAGGGGATTGTTTCCTTAATTTCTCTTTCTGACTGTTCATTGTTGGTGTATAAAAATGCCTCTGATTTCTGAGTATTGATTTTATATCCTGCCACTTTGCTGAATTCATTTATCAGGTCCAGTAGCTTTTTGACTGAGACTTTAGGGTTTTCTCTGTACAATATCATATCATCTGCAAATAATGATAGTTTTACTTCTTCTTTTCCAACTTGAATGCCTTTTTTTCTTCTTCTTGTCTGATTGCTGTTGCTAGGACTTCCAGGACTATGTGAAATAAGAGTGGTGAAAGGGGGCACCCCTGCCTTGTTCCTGATCTTAAGGGTATTGCTTTTAATTTTTGCCCATTGAGTATGATGTTGGCGTGGGTTTCTCATTGATGGCTTTTATCATGTTGAAGTATGTTCCCTGTATTCCCACTTTGCTGAGAGTTTTGATCCTGAATGGGTGTTGGATTTTATCAAATGCTTTTTCTGCATCTATTGAAATTATCATATGGTTTTTCTCCTTCTTTTTGTTTATATGATGAATCGCATTGATTGATTTACGAATATTGTACCAGCCTTGCCTCCCCAGAATAAATCCCACTTGATCATGTTGTATGATTTTTTCCATATATTGTTGGATCTGGTTTGCTAATATTTTGTTTTGGATTTTAGCATCTATATTCATCAGAGATATTGGCCTATAATTTTCTTTCTTTGTGTTGTCTTTGCCTGGTTTTGGAATCAGAATTATGCTCGCCTCATAAAAGGAGCTTGGAAGTCTTCCTTCCTCTTGAATTCTTTGAATTAGTTTGAGAAGGATAGGAGTTAGTTCTTCTTTGAATATTTGGTAGAATTTCGTTGTGAAGCCATCGGGCTCCGGACTTTTCTTTGTTGGGATTTTTGGATAACTGTTTCGATCTCATTTGTTGTAATCGGTCTGTTTAGGTTTTCTGATTCTTCCAGATTGATTTTTGGAAGATTGTATGCTTCAAGGAATTTGTCCGTTTCATCTAGGTTGTCTAGTTTTTTGGCATACAGTTCTTCATAGTCTTTTCTTACAATATTTTGTATGTCTGTTGTTTCAGTTGTTATTTCTCCTCTCTCATTTCTAATTTTATTTATTTGAGTCCTCTCTCTCTTTTTCTTGGCGAGTCTACTGAAAGGTTCATCAGTCTTGTTTACCTTTTCAAAGAACCAGCTCCTAGTTTCATTGATCCTCTGTATTGTTTCTTTAGCCTCTATGTCATTTATTTCTGCTCTGATCTTTATTATTTCCTTCCTTCTACTACATTTGGGCTTTACTTGCTATTCTTTTTCTAATTCTTTTTGATGCAGGGTTAAGTTGTTTATTTGAGCTTTTTCTAGCTTCTGAAAGTGTGCCTGTAGTGCTATGACCTTCCCCCTCAGCACTGCTTTCGCTGTGTCTCATAAATTTTGAGTTGTTGTATGCTCATTGTCATTCGTTTCTAGGAATTTTTTTTATTTCTTCTTTGATTTCATTCTTAATGCATTCATTATTTAACACCCTGCTATTTAGTTTCCATGTGTTTGAGAATTTTTGAGCTTTTCTGTTGTGATTCATTTCTAGTTTCATGCCGTTGTAAGAGGAGAAAGTGCTTGATATGATTTCAGTCTTCTTAAATTTGTTGAGAGCACTTTTGTGCCCTAACATGTGGTCTATCCTAGAGAATGTACCATGAGCACTTGAAAAGAATGTATATTCTGCTGCTTTAGGGTGATAGGTTCTGAAGATATCTATTAAGTTGAGTTGATCTAGTGTTTCCAATAAGTCTGCTGTTTTTTTGTTAATTTTGTTTCGTGAGGATCTATCTAGTGATGTTAGTGGGGTATTGAAATCCACTACTATTATAGTATTGCTGTTGATCTCGCCCTTTAAATCCATCAAAGTCTGCTTTATATATTTGGGTGCTCCTATATTAGGTGCATAGATATTTATAATAGTTATATCTTCCTGTTGGATTACTCCCTTTATCATTATGTAGTGGCCTTATTTATCTCTTACTATATCCTTTGTTTTAAAGTCCAATTTGTCTGATATAAGTATTGCTACCCCAGCTTTTTTTTCATTTCCGTTTGCATGAAATGTTTTTTTTCCATCCTTTTACCTTCAATCTATGTGTGTCTTTTGTTCTAAGGTGTTTCTCTTGTAGACAACATATGTATGGGTCCTGTTTCCTTATCCACGCAGCTACCCTATGTCTTTTGATTGGATCATTTAATCCATTTACATTTAAGGTTATTATTGATATGTAGTTGTTTATTGCCATTTTCTTCTTTAAAGGTGTATTCCTTTTTTGCTATATTCTTTTCCCACTTTGATCTGTTTAAAACAGGCCCCTTAACATTTCCTGCAGCATTTGTTTGGTTATTTTATATTGTTCTCTTGTGGTCAATAAGATATGATTTGTTATAAAACTTATTTATATCCCTTTTTTTCTGTCTCTCCAGGGAATTAAATAATACAGAATATAATTCTTGTGGTCAATAATATATGATTTAATAGAAAACTTATTTATCTCCCTTTTTTTCTGTCTCCCCAAAGAATTAAGTAATATTGAATATAATTATTTTCTTATTAACTTCTTTCTGAAATATTAATGAAATGCACTAAATTTTCCAGTGCACTCAAACCATTATTTAGGCTTAACTATATATTTTTTATGTAAATTTTTAAACTTACATTCATTAAGATGACATTGGTCAATAACGTTATATTTATTACAGGTATACAATTCTATAATAAATCTTCGGTGCATTCCATTATGTTTCAATGACCTAAAAGTCTGGTCTCTTTCGTCACCATATATTTGACCCTCTTTACCTTCTTCAACCTCCCTTTATTCCCTTTCTCCTCTGATAACCACTCTGTTTTTTTCTGTGACTGTTTGTTTATTTTGTTTGCTTGTTGCTTTCTGTTTTCTGTCCCACATATTATTTTTTGAGGAAACTTCATACTGTTTCCATAGTGACTGTACCAATTTACATTTCTATAAGTAGTGGATGGCCCTTTTTTCTCTATATTCTCTTCAACATTTGTTATTTCTTGTTGATAACAGTCATTCTAAGAGGTATGAGTTGATGGCTCTGTGGTTTGATTTGCATTTTTCCTGTAGCTTATAATGTTGGTCACTTTTTCATGTATCTGTTGGCCATTTTTATGTATTCTTGAGAAAAGTGTCTTTTCAAGTCTTCTGCCCATTTTTAAATTACACTTTTTGTTTTTTGTTGTGTTGTATGAGTTCAATGTATATTTGGATTTTAGCCCTTAATCAGAGATTTTGTTTGCACATATCTTCTAAATTTTTCGGTTACCTTTTGTCATGTTGATGGTTCTTTCTGTTGTGCTTAAACTTTTAAGTTCGAGGCACTCCATTCATTTATAAATATAAATTTATATTAGTACTTACTGTATTTTTCAGGTTAATGTTTGGTTTTACTTATATCATTAGTTTCAAAAAAGAGTTATAAGGCATATTCTTTGATTTTTTGAGTATTTCAAACATAGTTATTTGGTCCTGACAAGAGGATGGTCATTTCTCTGAACAAAAAATTATGTTTATTTCATTACCTTAGAATTTTGACATTTTTTCCCACAGCATTAAACTTGGAGTATATAAAACCAGCATCTTAGAGTCAGAAACAATGAATGAC
>NW_027095750.1:11623-13805 GCF_036850995.1 Saccopteryx leptura
GAGATCCCATCACCATTTCACACTTCTCTGCCTCTGCTCACACTCTGGAGCAGTGTTTCCCAACCTTTTTTGTGCCATGCCCCACCTTAACCTTTCTAAAATTTTTATGTCCCGCCCTATGTAACATACATAATTTTTAACATTAAAAAATTGATTTGTTCACTTAATAAACATAAATGATAGGTTCTGGGAAGAAATCACTATGAAATTGTTAACAAAACACAGTTAGTAAAATTTCAAAACATATAATGAAAAACAGAAATTTAAATTCCAAATAATTTTAATACAGATTTTTCTATATTAATTTATTATTTTCATTTAGTGTGATCCTTGCGCTTGATGCTTGCTGCACAGAAATTTTATATTAGGTTCCAATTTGGTTAGCTTTAGTCTCAAGTCTCCACGTTGTGTTATATCCAGCCGATTTCTTTTTTTTACCAGTAAATCATTTACAGCACTAAATCCACATTCAGCTAAAAATGAAGATGGAAACGGTAGCAATAGTTTTCTTGCACATTTGGTTGAATTTGGGTATTTGATTTCTGTTTCCTCACAAAGCCATGCCATCGCTCCTTTGATATTAAATAAAGCTTTAACTGAGTCATCATTTTGCAATTCTGCGAGTTCTTCTTGATACTGCATATTTGATATATCAGACAAATCCACTAACATTGGCCGCATCATCCATGTTGAGAAATCAATTTGTTTTAAATCAGAAAATCTTTCTTTTAAATCAGCCAATAGAATATTCAAATGATTGACAATAACAAGTAAAGCGGTATCAGTTACTTCACATTTTTGGAGCCAATGAAACTGTTTAAAGTTTTTGTTGTTAATATGTTTCTGACATAACTCAATATTGGTAATGAAACCAAATATCTTTGCTTTTGCATTGACAAGAGTTTTATTTGTTCCTTGAAGTTGCTTATTTAATATATTTAGTTTTTCAAAGATATCAGCTAAATAACACACAAATGCTTTACCATCTATTGTTAACAGATACTTCATTTCAGGTTTGTCGCTTAAAAAATCACTAAGAGTATCAAACAGTTCCATAAATCTTTTCAAACAGTTTCCTTTAGATAGCCATCTTACTTCAGTATGAAGTAAAAGTCTCACATGGTCTTCATTTTGTTCTTCACAAAATAGCTTGAAAAGACGCTCACATTTGGCACTAGCTTTAATAGCATTAACACACTTTATTACTGTATGTAATACTTCATTCAGAACAGGCGAGATGTTTTTAGCTACCAAGTTTTCCCTATGAATAACACAATGCACAAGAATCATTTCTGGATTCGCATCTTTCATCAATTTTAAGCAGCCATTTTTCTTGCCCATCATATTGGGAGCACCATCTGCAGCACAAGGTGTTATATTTTTCATTGGTATATCATTGACATCAAAGTAGTTTTTTAGCTTATTATATATATCTTTGGAGGTAGTGGTGCTTTCTAATCATTTACAGACAACATTTCTTCATTGTTAGAAATGTAAGCTACTTTTCAAGTGCTCATGGTACATTCTCTAGGATAGACCACATGTTAGGACACAAAACGAGTCTCAATAAATTTAAGAAGATTGCCTGACCAGGCGGTGGCACAGTGGATGGAGCATCAGACTGGGATGCAGAGGACCCAGGTTTGAGATCCCGAGGTCGCCAGCTTGAGCGCAGACTCATCTGGTTTGAGCAAAAGCCCACCAGCTTGAACCCAAGATTGCTGGCTCCAGTGAGGGGTTACTCGGTCTGCTGAAGGCCCGCAGTCAAGGCACGTTTGAGAAGGCAATCAATGAGCAACTAAGGTGTTGCAACGCGCAATGAAAAACTAATGATTGATGCTTCTCATCTCTCTCCGTTCCTGTCTGTCTGTCCATGTCTATCCCTCTCCCTGACTCACTATCTTTCTCTGTAAAAAATAAATAAATAAATAAAAATTTAAATTTAAGAAGATTGAAATTGTATCAAGCATCCTCTCTGATCACAATGGCATAAAACTAGAAATCAACTACAATAAAAAACTGAAAAATATTCAAACATTTGAAGGCTAAATAGCATGTTATTAAATAACAAATGTGTTAACAACAAGATCAAGGAAGAAATAAAAAATTTCCTTGAAACAAAGGAAAATGAACATACAACAACAATGCAAAATCTATGGGAAACAGCAAAAGCAGTCCTGAG
>NW_027095750.1:14305-111550 GCF_036850995.1 Saccopteryx leptura
CTATAGAAAGAAGGAACAGAAGGTCCTCAGTAGTGCCCCGTGGCCTATTCAGCAGTGTCCCCACTCTTGATCTCTCTGTGGTCTCCTCCTCTAATCAGCATCCCAGCCTTCTTTCTCCCTCATCTTTGTCTTCTCTGTATTTCTCTACTTTTCCACAATTTTATCCTCTGGAGTCTATTGCCTCTCTTCTCGTGATCTCACCTCTTCTTCCTGCTCCCTCCCTATCCTCTGTCTTTTTATCCTGATCTTCACAAAATCATTATGAAGAAAATAGGCACTTTGAATGTAGCTGTATAATCTACAAGGACATCTCCATAACCCACAATGAAGGAGGAACAGCAGTGGCAATACAGATTATCAGGTAATCTGAGAAAAAATACTCTTGCTCAGTTTCTACAGTCAGGTCAACTATCACTGTTAAGGAATCATGAGCACACTTAACTTGAAAGTGGTAAGCAGTTAAGTAGATGGATGTTCATTCATGTTGTATGAGTGGGTCTATAGGAGATGCACAAGACTTCGGCTCCCACTCTACCCTAAATGAGTTGAGTGTGTCTCCAGGTCCCCTGGGTATGAGGAGCAGTTATGCAGCCTTCCCTTCACAGTTTATGTACTGGACACACTGGAGTCCCCTCAGTGTGTCTAATTAGAGAAGAGTTTTATTAGAGACAGGAAGTGACTCTAGGGATGGGAGTGTTCATAGGAGAATTAGTTAATGTGCTGAGTCTATAGTTTTGTTATCTTCATTTATGTTTTGCTGTGCAATTTGAAAGCCGTTTAACTACTATTCCTATGGTTTTCATAGACATATTCAACTGACATTTAGTCAGCATACCTGGTGCTGAAAGATACATCAGAACCTAAGATTTCACAGACAAGTCCTTAAGAGAATATAAAACAAAAGCTCAAACAAAACAAAACAGTATAAAAAAATTTGTATCTAAAACCTCTACATTTATAACATAAAGGATGCTGAGAATTGTGCTTCCAGTCATTGAGAAAAGTTTACACTTATTCTTGTCGATTGTTTCCAACTGTAAAACAGTGACTTCAAACACTCCATGTTACAAGATTTGGGGAAATATGTCAGAATTCTAAGGTAATGATATAATCCTAATACTTTTTGCTTAGGGAAATTATCATTTTTTGTGATGGCCAAATAAATCCATATTTAAATACTCAAAAACTCAACCCTGGCTGGTTGGCTCAGTGGTAGAGCATCAGCCTAGCGTGCAGGAGTCCTAGGTTCGATACCCGACCAGGGCACACAGGAGAAGCGCCCTTCTGCTTCTCCACCCTTCCCCCTCTCCTTCCTCTCTGTCTCTCTCTTCCCCTCCTGCAGCCGAGGCTTCATTGGAGCAAAGTTTGCCCAGATGCTGAGGATAGCTCTATGGCCTCTGCCTCAGGCCCTAGAATGGCTCTGGTTGCAACAGAGCAATGCCCCAGATGGGCAGAGCATCGCCCCCTGGTGGGCATGCCAGGTGGATCACGGTCGGGCGCATGCGGGAGTCTGTCTGACTGCCTCCCCGTTTCCAACTTCAGAAAAATACAAAAATAAATAAATACATACATACATACATACTCAAATCTATGCTTCATAACTTGCTTATAAAAATAATGATCTAAGTGAAACCAATAATTAACCTGAGTAATACAGTGACTACAAATACAAATTTATTTTTATAAATGAATGTATAACATCAACTGAAAGGTTTCTTCACAGTTAAAAAAATCAACATAACAAAAAAGCAACCAACAAAAAATTGAAAGATATGTGCAAACATAATCTCCAAAAAGTAGCTAATAACCGAATATATGAACACAACAACACACAAAAAACAACACAACAAAAAACAAAAAGTCTCATTTTAAAAATGGGCAGAAGACCTGAAAAGACACTTTTCTCAAGAAGACATACAAATGGCCACCAGATATATGAAAAGATGCTCAACTTCACTCCTACAAAAAAAATGCAAATCAAACCACAGAGCTACCACCTTATACCTCTTTACAATAGTTGTTACCAACAAGATAAGAAATAACAAGTGTTGAAGAGAATGTAAAGAAAAAAGCATCATGCCCTGCTAGTCAAAATGTAAATTGATACAGTCGTTATTGAAACAGTATGGAGTTTCCTCAAAAAATGTGTAGGATAGAAAACAAAAAGAAGAAAGAAACAAAACAAACACATAGTCACAGACAACAGTAGGCTGGTTATCAGAGGGGAAGGGGAATAAGGGGAGGTTGAAGAGGTTAAAAGGAGTCAAATATATGGTGATGGAAAGAGACTAGACTTTAGGTCATGGGCACTTAAAGCTAATATACCAATGATTTATTATAGAATTGTACACTTGAAACTGATATAATATAATTAACCATTGTTACATCAATAAATGTAATTTTAAAAATTTATTTAAAATATCTATAGTTAACCCTAAATAATTGTTTAAATAAACATGTAAAATTTAATGCGTTTGATTAATATTACAGGAGGAAGTTAATCACCACCCCAAATTAAGTCTTATAAATCAGCATGTATGAGAAATATCACATTCAGGCAGAACCAGCTATATAATTTGTGGGACAGTACAAAATGAAAATGCAGTATCCCTTGTTCAAAGACTATTAAAAATTTATGACCCAGCAATCCCTCTACTAGGTATATACCTCCAAAACTCAGAAATATTGATACGTAAAGACACATGCAACCCCATGTTCATTGCAGCATTGTTCACAGTGGCCAGGACATGGAAACAACCAAAAAGCCCGTCGTCAATACATGACTGGATAAAGAAGATGTGGCACATATACACTATGGAATACTACTCAGCCATAAGAAATGATGACATCGGATCATTTACAGCAAAATGGTGGGATCTTGATAACATTATACGAAGTGAAATAAGTAAATCAGAAAAAAACAGGAACTGCATTATTCCATATGTAGGTGGGACATAAAAGTGAAACTAGAGACATTGATAAGAGTGTGGTGGTTACGGGGGGAGGGGGGAAAGGGAGAGGGAAAGGGGGAGGGGCACAAAGAAAACTAGATAGAAGTGACAGAGGACAATCTGACTTTGGGTGATGGGTATGCAACATAATTGAACGACAAGATAACCTGGACTTGTTATCTTTGAATATATGTATCCTGATTTATTGATGTAGCCCCATTAAAAAAATAAAGTTATTTTAAAAAAGTAAAAAAAAAGAAATTTAAAGATGGCAACAACCATACAAGTAACTTGCTCATCAAGCCGGCCCTAAATTCAGGTTAAGCTTTTGGTCATGGATACAAATATAATATCTAAATCCTGTTTTCAAAAAAAGGTGACAAAAAAATAGAGTAAGTACTTAAATAATGATTGTTCAGAGAATAAAGATATTAGTGCACTTAGGAAGGCCTGTCAAATTTTGGAAGTACAAAAGAGATTTCTTTTTTTCCCTTACAGAATTTTTAAAAATTAAATTTATTGGAGTGACATTGGTTAAAAAATTATATAGGTTTCAAGTGTACAATTCAATAATACATCATCTGTATATTTTATTGTGTGTCAGATCTCTTTTCATCACATTTATTCCCCCCTGACCCTTTTACTGCCTCCACCACCCTCCTTCCCATCTATTCTGGTAATCACATTAATGTTTTCTGTGTCTGTGTGCATTTTTCTCTGCTTAATCACTTCATCTTTTTTACCAGCCCCCCAAACTTCTCCCCTCTATCAGCTATTACTCTGTTCTTTGTTTTCTATGAGTTGCTTCTATTTTGTTTGTTAGTTTACTTTGTTCATTAGAATCCACATAAAATTGAGATCATCTGGTACTTGTTTTGTGATTTCAATTGAGTCATTCAGGGAAACTTCCAGGGAAGATTCAGAAATAGGAATGTGAAATAGAGTTTGAAGGATCAACAAACAATGGCCTCAGAAAAGGGATGTTCAAAGATTGGGGATGAGGGAAAAAGGTTTCCAAATGAGTCAGAATCTCTGTCAGAAAATTATTTTAACAAAATCATGCTTTGTTTTTTATTAGTATGAACCATGTTCAAGAAGAAGCAGACCAGATTTTTATAGATAAGGTTAAACATGTATCAGCAGAGTTGGATCAGGCTCATTTAGCATTTTTTTCAACAATTTGTTTCTGACCCATGATTTCTGTGCAAAGCAGAGATGGTTTTCTGATCTCCTGGGTTCCTGGGTGTTGCCTTTCATGGGAGGGGCAGGGTTCTGGGAAAGGGGAGGGCAGACATTCAGATTTGAGCTGAGGGAGAAGAAGAGGATTTTGATCTCAAAGACAGGAAATTTGAAAGAGAATAATAAAGTAGAAAAAAATAAGTGGATAAGAGGTTGAGGAAACAATACAAGAAAAATCTCACCTGTGCTGTTTAAACCATAAGTCCACAAACACCAGAATAACCAGGGTAATTGTTACAGCCAAACAGATCAATATCAAAGGGAGAAAATATCCTTCTGATTGAGGACTAAATAAATGTCAATCTATGAAATACAGTCTATCCTACCTCAGTTAATGCCTCTCATTTCACAGAGTTGGGACCTTACAAGAGTTTTCTTTTGTATTTTCTAGATCCCTTATTTTAATTCTTTCTAGTTAATGTGTCTCTTTTTATTTTTCTTTACTACCTCTAATCCACTTTCTCGGTTTTCTTGAAATATAACTGCTTTGAATCTTTACACTTCCTTATGATTTGTATTCTCCAACTTTTATCCTCTTGTGCATAGCATTCTTATCCATTCTCCAACTTCTCATTCATCAGCTCTGGAACTGTTGGAAGACTATCATTTCCCAATGGGGCCCTCTTTCTTTCTCAGTTCAGTGGATGATTATATCATGGCACTCCAGGCTGCTGTGTTTCACTTAGCAAGTCAGGCCAGCTGACTGTCCAGTTGCCACAGTCAGGGTTACTTGAAGATACCACGTCCCATCAGCATTGGGCAGGACTTCACCAAGTTGGGTGCCCCACTGCTCCTGTTGACCCCACATCCACATCACCCACACAGGTTTCGGATGAAAGCCAGAGACGTGGCACACCAGCAGCAGACGGCCAGGACCAGGACTGGAGCCTTTGGTCACCCAAGCCTGTGGCTTCACTGGAAAGAGATGAGAAGATTTGGAGTTTAGGTATCTCAAGCCAGAGCTTAGAACCCCTGAACCCACACTCACCTTCAAGCCTCTTATTCTGTGTCTCAAAGGGATGATAAAGAGAAAAAACTTGAATACAAGAATTAAGCACCTAGGCTGTGAGGGGAGAGGAGGTTGGGCTCACCTTGTCGTTCCAGCTCTGATTTCCCTCCTTGCAGGAGGCCTGACAGGAATCGAGAGCAGGTGTCACTGCGAAGGCCCTGCACAATTTCTTTAATAATGTGGCAATGATTAAGCACATTACAGACATTCTGAGCCTGACTCCTAGTTCCTGGAAACAGCTTCCAGAAATTTCCTTGGAAACTTAAGAAATCTGATCTTTGATATGCCACATTTAAAAAACTTTCTGAGGCCTTTCCAGGAATGCACTCTAAAGCTGCCTGATACCTGGATCTCAAAGGGATCTGGGGATACTCAAGGAAGAGAGAGTCAATATGGAAAAAAATTGTAGGGAGGAAACATCAACAATATAGAAAGTAGAGGGATTCAAGGAAAGAAACATATTCAGTGACCCACATTAAGACTAGATTTTGGAAGAAAAAGCAAGAAGAATTCTATGGGATGAAAATGTAAAAATAATAAAGGAATATTGAAATAATTAATTTGAAAGGGCTAGATGGGAATACTGCAAGAAAGACAGCAGACCAGTCAAGAAGATCTCACTCGAGACTGGTTGGGCATTGCTTAGATCAGGTGAACACTTACATGAGGGAGAGAGATTTCAAGTGTGCCCAGTAGGAGCATTACTCTCTTCCTAGAGATACTCTCTAGAACTTTTCTACACTCTGCTTTTCCCAACCACAGTATGTTTCCACCTGGGTTCTTCTCATCCACTGTGCTTGGTCCATGGCAGAGAATTCCTTGAAAGAGCAGGGGCAGAAGTAGCAGCACTGGAGTTCTGTTTGATAAAGAATGCCTCAGCAGAACAAGTTGTCCTCAGAACTGAAATAACACTTCCCCTCCAAACCCTTCTGAACTTTTCTGTAACATCCTTTGCCACAAAAACAAATCAACCTCTCCCTCTGCTCACTTCTGTGTGGGAAGAACCCGACTGCCTCCCTCAGCCATGAGCCTCCCACAGTGTCTCTCATTTCCCCTCTATCTCTTCCCTGTCCAGCTTCCAGATTTTCTTTTTACTTTTGTCTGCCTCCTAGCCGCCCCATTGCACCAACATGTATAGAAGAAGTTGTGGCTTGATAACCATGTCTGCAGTCTGTGGTCTGCCTGGGAAATGTAGTACCTCTTGGCCTTGGAGAACTCAAGCCCACACTTGGATTCTCAATGTCCATTTCTATAAAAAGAAGTAACTGAAGGTCCTCAGTAGTGCCCTGTGGCCTTTTCAGCAGTGTCCCCACTCCTGATCTCTCTGTGGTCTTCTCCTCCTATGAACAGCTTCCCAGCCTTCTCTTCTCCCTTTTCTTATCTTTTCTGTATTTTTCTACTTACCCATTATTTTTTCTCTGGAGTCTACTGCCACTCTTCTCATTGCCTTGCCTGTTCCTCCTGTCCCCTCAGACTATTCTCTGTCTTCATATCCTGCTCTTCCTAAAATCATTGTCAGAAAGAAATAGTCACTTTGAATGTAGCTGTATAATTCACAGGCAAATCTCCATAACCCACAGTGAAGAAGCAGCAGCAGTGGAAATACAGATTATCAGGTAAACTCAGAAAAATACCCTTTTTCTCAGTTTCTCTAGTCAGACCAACTGTCGCTGTTAAGGATCCATAAGAATTCTTAACCGAGAAGTGATGAGTTGGTAAGTAGACAGATTTTCATTAATGTTGTATGAGTGGGTCTCTAGGGGATGCATAGGGCCTTGGGCTCCCACTTTACCCTAAATGAGTTGAGTGTGTCTCCAGGTCCCCTGGGTATGAGGAGCAGTCATGCAGCCTTCCCCTCACAGTTCATGTACTGGGAGCACTGGTGCCTCCTCGATGTGTCTAATTAGAGAAGTATTTTATAGGAGGCACTCAAGGGACTGGGGTGTTCATGAGAAAAGTAATAACTGTGTTGAGTCTTTACTTTTGTTCTTTACATTGATATTTACTGTGGCAGCCTGCAGGCAGTTTAAATACTACCCTTGGTTTTCATAGACACGTTCAACTAACATTTAATCAGAGCCCACCTGGTTGTAAAATTTATGTCAGACACTAAGATTTCAGAATAATTTCTTTTGTGTGTGTGTGTGACAGAGACTGATAGGGACAGATAGACAGGAAGGGAGAAAGTTGAGAAGCATCAGTTCTTCATTGCGGCACCTTAGTTGTTCATTGATTCCTTTCTCATATGTGCCCTGACTGAGGAGCTAGAGCAGACCAAGTGACTTCTTGCTCAAGCCAGTGACCTCAGACTCAAGCTGGTGAGCCTTGCTCAAACCAGTTGAAACTACATTCAAACTGGTAACTTTGAGGTTTTGAACTTGGGTCCTCTGTATTCCAGTCCAATCTTCTATCCACTGCTCCACTACCTGGTTGAGCTTAGAGAGAGCTTCTTAAGAAAAGAAAAGCAAAACAAAAAATACCACTCCACAACCTATACATTTATAATATAAAGGACTCACAGAATCGTGTTCCAAGTTATTGAAAAAAGTTTAAACTCATTGTCATTCATTGTTTCTAACTCTAAGATGCTGGTTTCATATACCCCATGTTTAATGCTGTGGGAAAAAATGTCAGAATTCTAAGGTAATGAAATAAACATAATTTTTTTGTTCAGGGAAATGATCATCCTCTTGTCAGGACCAAATAACTATGTTTCAAATACTCAAAAAGTCAAAGAATATGTCTTATAACTCCTTTTTGAAACTAATGATATAAGTAAAACCAAACATTAACCTGAAAAATACAGTAAGTACTAATATAAATTTATATTTATAAATGAATGGAGTGTCTCGAACTTAGAAGTTTAAGCACAACAGAAAGAACCATCAACATGACAAAAGGTAACCTAAAAACTTAGAAGATATGTGCAAACAAAATCTATGATTAAGGACTAAAATCCAAATATACATTGAACTCATACAACACAACAAAAAACAAAAAGTCTAATTTTAAAAATGGGCAGAAGACTTGAAAAGACACTTTTCTCAAGAATACATAAAAATGGCCAACAGATACATGAAAAAATGTCCAACTTTATAAGCTACAGGAGAAATGCAAATCAAACCACAGAGCCATCAACTCATACCTGTTAGAATGACTGTTATCAACAAGAAATAACAACTGTTGAAGAGAATATAGAGAAAAAAAAGGCCATCCACTACTTATAAAAATGTAAATTGGTACAGTCACTATGGAAACAGTATGAAGTTTCCTCAAAAAATAATATGTGGGACAGAAAACAGAAAGCAACAAGCAAACAAAATAAACAAACAGTCACAGAAAACAACAGAGTGGTTATCAGAGGAGAAGGGGAATAAAAAGAGGTTGAAGAAGGTAAAGAGGGTCAAATATATGGTGACGAAAGAGACCAGACTTTTAGGTCATGAAACATAATGGAATGCACCGAAGATTTATTATAGAATTGTATACCTGAAATAAATATAACGTTATTGACCAATGTCATCTTAATGAATGTAAGTTTAAAATTTTATCTAAAAAATATATAGTTAAGCCTAAATAATGGTTTGAGTGCACTGGAAAATTTAGTGCATTTCATTAATATTTCAGAAAGAAGTTAATAAGAAAATAATTATATTCCATATTACTTAATTCTTTGGGGAGACAGAAAAAAAGGAAGATAAATAAGTTTTATATTAAATCATATATTATTGACCACAAGAATTATATTATTCACTTCCCTGGGGAGACAGAAAAAAAGGGACATAAATAAGTTTTATAACAAATCATATCTTATTGACCACAAGAGAACAATATAAAATAGAGTTTTTCAGAAAAATATGTTAAATTATGACTTTCATAGGGGACTTGATTTACTCATGTTGGTGGAGAGCACTGGCCTTTTCTTTATCTTGAAAATTTGCAAATATTTTAAATATTTATTTTAAAATGATGAATACATTCATCAGCATTCTATAAAACCATAAAGAGATTCCACTGTGAACAGGAACCTTAAAGAATTTCTTTAAAAAGACAACAAGGCCCTGGCTGGTTGGCTCAGTGGTAGAGCATTGGCCTGGCATGCAGGAGTCCCAGGTTTGATTCCCGGCCAGGGCACACAGGAGAAGTGCCCATCTGCTTCTCCACCCCTGCCCCTCTCCTTCCTCTCTGTCTCTCTCTGCCTCCCCCTCTCCTGCAGCCAAGGCTTCATTGGAGCAAAGCTGGCCCGGGCACTGAGGATGGCTCTGTGGCCTCTGCCTCAGGTGCTAGAATGGCTCTGGCTGCAACAGAGCAACGCCCCAGATGGGCAGAGCATCGCCCCCTGGTGGGCGTGCCGGGTGGATCCCAGTCCGGCGCATGCGGGAGTCTGTCTGACTTCCTTCCCGTTTTCAACTTCAGAAAAATAGAAAAAAAAAAGAAAAAAAAAGACAACAGATAAAATGCTTCAAAATCCACAGCCTTAAAATCATGCAAAAGAAAAATAATGCAAAGCCCTGGCCAGATAGTTTGATTTGTTAGTTTTGCTGCAAAACGTAGAGGTTGCCATTTTGATCCCTGGTCAGGGCACATACAGGAACAGATGTTTCTGTCTTTGTCTTGCTCTCTCCTTTCTCTTTCTAAAATCAATAAAACATATATTTTTTAAATGTAAAATAATACAAATAAAAAGGGATGTTTATAAATAATATAAATAAAAAAATGAAACATACAAAGTATGATAATTAGATAATTATTTAGTTATTTTCAAAATTATATTAAACTTATAAGGATAGCATGGTTTAATAAAATTATATAGTTTTCAAGGGTACAGTTCTATAATACTTTGTGTTTTACAATGTGTGTAGGTACATCTTCTTATGTTAAATCAGCACGTATTTGACATTCTTTACCCGTTTTGACTTCACCCTGCCCTTTTTTCCCTCTGGGAACCACCATACTGCTTGCTGTATATTTTTCTTTGTTGTCTTTGTTCTTTTGCTACTTTCATATTTATATAATACATATGCATAAAACCCTATGATTCTTGATTTTTTCCATCTAACTTCTTTCATTTAGCATACTATTCGCAAGATCCATCTATGTTATTGCAAATAAAAGTATTTTTTTCTCATGAGAGTATAGTATTTCATTGTATTTATGTACCATATCTTCTTTATTTAATAGGAGTACAAATATCTTTAGAAATAAATGCTATCAACATTTTCATGTATATATCAACTGAGAAATTACTGGGTCAGATGGTCTCTTTATTTATAATTTTTTGAGGAGCATCCATAATTTTTTTATAGTAGTTATAACAATTTACATTTCCATCAGCAGTGTATGATGATTCTTCTTCTACATCACCTCCTCAACACTTATTATTACTTGTCTTACCTATAATATCTAAATAATTATTTATTAACATTGGTTTAATTGAATTTCAAGCTTTAAGAACAGTCGGTCATATAACAGTAATCCAGGAATTTCTCATAGCAGAGGAATATGTTTGACTGGGAAGATACTCCATCCTGAAAACAGGCACAATACTTGAAAGAAAAGGAGATCATGGAAAAAGTAACTAGACACCCCACTGTACTTTCTTTTTCTTGCTAGAAACTAAAACAGGGATCGGGAACCTATGGCTCTTGAGCCAGATGTGGCTCTTTTGATGGCTGTGTCTAGCTCGCAGACAAATCTTTAATAAAAAAAATAATAACATTAAAAATATAAAACATTCTCATGTATTACAATCCATTCATTTCCTACTGCTCATGTTCACGGTTGTGGGTAGCTGGAGCCAATCACAGCTGTCCTCCGGGAAAACACTAAATTTTTATTGGATAATGTGTAACATACATGGGCCATTGTATGGCTTTCATGGAATTACAGTTTAAAATATGTGGCGTTCATGGCTCTCTCAGCCAAAAAGGTTCCCGACCTCTGAACTAAAGGATCAATTGCCTCATGGACACAGAAAGGTAAAGGGGAACAATGTTGTATTCTGAGTAGTAGCCCTCTAGTTCTACAGAAAGTTTTGATACATATGACATATTTTTAAAATTTTATCTGAAAAAAATAAAAGCATAAGATTTTACATATTTTTTCTATAAAGTAATCAAGGACTTATCTGCCTTACACATAGAAAAACATATTGATAGTAGAGAGTAGGAAATGTATAGAATCTTACATTAGAGAAGTAAATATTGAAGCTTAGGGACCAAAGGGGAAAAAACAGAGATACATCATAAGAGAAGGCCCTGATAACAGGTGCCATATTGAAAAAGTGTCTTGTTTTTCAAGCAAGTGAACAATTTTAAACATGAGAGTGATGTGATTAAAATAGCATTTAGAAAAGTTTCTAATTCACGTTGAGATTTGCAATCAGACAGTGATGAAAGCTACAAAGCAGATGACTTTAGTGACCTGAACAAAGGCAGTAGCAGTGAGGCTGCAGAGTAGAAAGAACAAAGCATGGTGGTAAGCAGGATTAGTCAAACAAAGTGTGACCAGGAGGACATAAAATGGTGTCATTTATGAAGATAGACAACACAGGTTGGGAGTGTTGGGAAAACAAGTTTTAGTAAGTGTTTTTTAGGTCTGCTGACTTGTACTGTGGCAGTGCCATGTGTGTATAGTCTATAGAGGCCTGTGGGTGCTTGCCCTCAGGGCAGCAGATTGCAAATATCAGATCGCAGATTACCTGCCTTCATGGAGAAGAGCGATTGTTTGCTATTGTTTGCTGGAGAAGGATTTTTTTCCCCCCTAACCTGTTTTGGCTAGTTAGTTCAGAGAAGGAGAGAAGAAGTGTGAGAGGCATGGGAGCCCTGAGATGCTTGTTCAGCTGACTACTGAGAGTGCTGGGGTCCGAGAAAAGAGAAAGGGAAGCAGTCTTCCCAGCATACGCTCATTCACCATTACAAGACTGTAATAAACAGAATGACCATTTTCTGGCTCCACAGTTCTTTTACTGTCTCCCCGAATCTAGTGAACCTGCATGGCCATAGTGACAGCCACTAGCTTTATAGGGAGGAGGGTATAGAGATATACAGTCCATTTGGGTTATGTTGAAATTGAGGCTCCAGCTAGAGGTATTTTGGTGATTCATAGCATATAGATTATTGCAAGAAGGTGTTATGGGTTACAAAGTGTCTGCTGGGCACATGGCCATAGAAAGTAGTGTAGACCTTTGTAAATCTGTCTGTCATTTTTAAATAAAATTTGAAGTTAAATTTAATCAATTTTATTATTTTTGTCTTATAAAATGTTCGTCTCTTGAATGAATTCACAGGCTGTCCTTAAATTACAACAATCTCAACATTCAATGTTTCAAGTTTATGATGCTCACTCTCATAAAAACTTTAAAAAAATGAGATGTGAGTGTTTGTGCTTATGCAATTAGCTTCGTACTTTCAGACTGTGTGGGCAAAATAGTTTGGTTGCACTGTGGAAGAATGTGCAGTAATGGGGCAGGTAAGTGAGGAAGTTGTTGTCCCCTGGTATGCTTACTTTTGCTATTTTGGACTGTGAAAAGCACAAATGTTTCCTTTGTGTTAGGCTAAAGTGTGTTTCGATTTTGTTACAACAAAATTTGGCTCATGTCACTGTCATAGGAACAGAACTGTGCCAAAACCCGAGGACTCTATGTTATTTACATTTTATTTATTAAATACTGAGCACTTACTGTGTGCTAGACATTTTTTTTTTAATTTTTATTTATTTTTTATTTTTTACATTTTATTCATTTTTTTAGAGAGAGGAGACACAGAGAGAGAAAGAGACAGAGAGAGGGAAGAGATAGAAAGAAGAGAGGGAGGAGCAGGAAGCATCAACTTCCATATGTGCCTTGACCAGGCAAGCCTGGGGTTTCGAACTGGCAACCTCAGCATTCCAGGTCGATGCTTTTACCCACTGCGCCACCACAGGTCAGGCTGTGCTAGACATTTTTTAAGTATGCAGTGACATGATAACAAATGATAGGAAGGATGGAACAAGTCAAGGATATCAAAAAGGATTCCCATAAAGTGATGACACATCTGCACTCTGAGAGATTAGGTGTTAACCTGAAAAAAGAACACAGTATATGCTAAGACCCAGTAAACACAGGGAGTATATACCATTTGAGGAACCAAAAAAAAGTACAGTTCATTGACTTATATTTCATAACACAAAATTTCTCAAATATCATTAAAATCTGCTGCTCTGTTTTAAGTATGTTTTCTTTTGAAAAAATGAACTAAAGATATTTTAGGATATAATTATGCAGTACGGCAAAGACATTAAGAGAAGGTTGAGCAATGAAAGGGAAACAATAGAACAGTGGTTCTCAACCTTTCTAATGCCGTGACCCCACAATACAGTTCCTCATGTTGCGGTGACCCCAAACCAAAAAATAATTTTGGTGGCTACTTCTATGATTCGGAATGTAAATACTTGATATGCATTATGTATTCTCATTGCTTTAGGCGACCCCTGTGTTTTGGTCGTTTGACCCCTGCAGGGGTCGCGACCCACAGGTTGAGAACCGCTGCAATAGAAGAAATGAGAACAAAAACCATACGATCCTATCAATAGATGCAAAAAAAGCATTTGATAAAATACATTATTTTATGTTTAAAACACTCAACAAAATAGGTTATAGAAAGAAAATATCTCAACATAATAAAGGCCATTTGTGACAAACCATCAGCTAACATATTAAATGGCATAAAACTGAGGGCTTTTCCTCTAACATTAGGAACAAGACAAGGCTGCCCACTCTCTCCACTCTTATTCAATGTAGTGAAATCCTTTTCTAAATTCAAATCATTCAAAGAACAACTTTCAAAAGAAAATATATGTAACATTAATTTTAATTTTTTGGTATAAAACATCATATATTTTTTCTCCTAGCTTGACAGAACTTCTCTAGCTCCTGTCATTTAAAAAAATTATGGAATTTATTAGGGTGACATTGGTTAATAAAATTATACAGTTTCAGGTGTACAACTCTAAGATAAATCACCTGTACATTGCATTGTGTGTTCACCACCTCAATTCACATCTTTCTTTATCACCATCTATTCCCCTTCTCCACCTCCTGTAACCCTTTTTTCTCCTGTGTTCACTCACTGCTATGTCTATAAGTTTTCTTTTATTGATTAAATCTTTTTCTTACTAAATAAATTTACTCTTTGTGGTCAGGTTTTATTTAAGAAGAAATTTCCCCTCCTGTGCTTTTCCCTGAGGGCTTCCCATAGTCACACTCACAGATCCTCTTTCATTAAACTTCCTGCCAAAAGAGAAATACTCACTGGAAACATATTAATAGACATGCTTTAAACAAATTGAATTTCTTGACTAAGAAAATGATGAGTGAGGGAAACTACCTAGAATTCATCTAAAATCATATTTTAATAAATATATGTAAATGTAAGAAAATGTTTTATCTGCTTTTGTTAAAAATATCAATCCTTTGTAATCACCAAACAGATGACCTCTTTTTTCTTCAAAGAATTCTGATTTATAACTTTAATGATATGGGAATAAAAAAATGTCAATTTATTGAAAACTTAACAAAGTTATTAAATAACATCAATTATATCTATAAACAAAAGACAGGTAAATTTTTGTAGAATAAAATTTTATCAATTTGAACACGTTGCTCTTTCATCTTAGGTCTAGAAGAGGGTGAGTGCCCAGACTGTTCTATATAATCACACAATGGGGCCTTTTCTAAGTCCATTCAACTACTCAGCAGTTATTCAATTTTCGAACTCTGCCCACACAGCCAACTAACTCCTTCTTATAGTTAATTTTTAGGTTTACATATTCTAGCTTTTTTTCCCTTCCATACAATTTGCAAAGAAAAGTAATGTTTTTTCTCTGAGGGCTCATCTTTTTTTAAAGTGATTTTCCTTTAGATAACAGCTTTATTCATGTGATTTTATGAGGTCAATACTGTCCAAAATAAGCACAGTAAAGGATACAAAGTAGATCTCTTTGATAGTATCAATCCACATTGTTCTTATCATCATTTCCTACCTCTTAACTGCCCTATTTTCAATTTCCTCAAAACCTTCAGCAATTAAGATTCTTTCATAAACTCACCAATGAGGGTATTTAGCTCCCACCTTGAAAACCTGTGTGAGAGTTCCTAGCCCTGTCTGCCATGGCCTCAGTCACCACCTGTCACGTATCATTACAGTCATATCTAGTGATATAAACTGGGTCTACACACTAAAATTATTACATAAGCTCTGAGGTCCTCAAAGTGCTAACTTCAAATGGAAATCTTGCCTTTCTCCTCACTTTTAGCTACGTTTTTGCTATGTAGCTAAAGGAGCTTTAAATTATGCTATACACAACTTAGAGTTATGCTGTCCAATAGAACTACTATGGAAATGTTTTATTCTGTGCTGTTCAGTACATTATTTAAATTGAACTGAGTTAGTTTAAACTTGGAAAGAGTTTTCATGTTTAAACTGAAAGTTATTATATCTAATTTTATCCAAATCCTTATGACTTTCTGTGATACAAATATTCAACTCACCAACCAGAATGACCTACCCATCATATACAAATTTCGAAGAAAGACAGTGCCCATCCCCAGGGGAACTCCTGACACACTTGCATGGTAACTGCAGTGCTTTATTTAAAAATGTCTGGAGAATTTAAGTTCTCAATAGCTCAGTTTGTTGGAACATCATCCAAAGCATAGATGTTGCCAGTTTGATCCCGGTTTGGGAACATACAGAAACGGCTCCTATGATTTCCTTTCCTTTCTCTCTAAGAAAAAAAAAAGTCTGAAGAATTAATTGATCATCACGGAATTCTACACTTCTTCATTGAACTACCCTGTTTATAATATCTTATATTCTATGGTTAAAGATTACTGTTTTTTTATTTTTTACATTATTAATGAGGTATAATAAATAATGAAGTGGTCATTTCATTAATCTTCAAAAACTTTTATTAACTTTAATATATGGTGTTAACATGAATTCAAATGTCCTACCCAATATAACTCCCTCACCCCCACCCTATTGTCCCCCCTTCACTTCTTCCCTTTAGGATTTGCTGTCACGTTAGATGTATCAATGTGTTATGTATATATAATTTCACTAATCCCTTCACCTTCACTGATTCCATTCCCTCAATCCTCTTCCCTCTGACAGCTGCCCCTCTGCTCCCTTTAACCCCACCTCTGCATCTATTCTGTTCCTCAGTTCACATTGTTAATTAGATACCACATATAAGTGAGATCATATGATATTTATCCAGGCTTATTTCACTTAGCATGAATAATCTCCAAGTCCATTCATGCCATCACAAAAAATGATTTACTTTTTTTCATGGCCGCGTAGTATTCCATTGTGTATATGCACCACAGCTTTTTTTTGTGTGTGTGTATTTTTTCAAAGTGAAAATCAGGTGGGGGAGGCAGACAGACAAACTCCAGCATATGTTCAACTGAGGTCCTTCTGGCATGCCCACAAGTGACTGATATTTGGCCCCTCTGGGTGGTTGCTCCACTGCAGTCGGGCCATTCTAGTGCCTCAGGTGGAGGCCATGGAGCCAGCCTCAGCGTCTGAGCCAACTTTGCTCCAATGGAGTCTTGGCTACGGAAGGAAAAGAGAAAGATAGAAAGGTGAGAAGGAAGGGTGGAGAAGCAGATGGGCAAGTCTCCTGTGCACCTTGACCAGGAATCAAATCCGGAACTTACACACACCAGGCTGATGCTCTACCACTGAACCAACAAACCAGGGCTGCACCACAGCTTTTTAGTTGTGAGACCTTAGTTGTTCATTGATTGCTTTCTCATATGTGCCTTGGCCGCAGGCCTTCAGCAGACTGAGTAACCCCTTGCTTGAGCCAGCGACCTTGGGTCCAGCCGGTGAGTTTTTTGCTCAAACCAGATGAGCCCGTGCTCAAGCTGGCGACCTCAGGGTCTTGAACCTGGGACCTTGGCATCCCAGTCCTACGCTCTGTTCACTGCGCCACCGCCTGGTCAGGCTGCACCACAGCTTTTTAATCCACTTGTCCACTGATGGACACTTGGACTGTATTCTGATCTTAGCTATTGTAAACAATGCTGCAATAAACGTGGAAGTGCATATGTTCTTTTGAATCAATGATTTGATATTCTTACAATATACTCATAAAAGTGGGATAGCTGGATCAAAGGCAGTTTCATTTTTAATTTTTTGAGGAAACTCTATACTGTTCTCTAAAGTTGTTGCACCAGTCTGCATTCCCACCAGCAGTGCAGGAGGGTTCCCTTTTCTTCACACCCTCGCCAGTGCTTACTGTGTGTTGATTTGTTAGTGAGCGCCATTTTGACAGGTGTGAGGTGGTTACTCATTGTGGTTTTAATTTGCTTTTCTCTGATGATTAATGATGTTGAACACTTTTTCATATGCCTATTGGCCATCTGTCTGTCCTCTTTGAAGAAGTGTTTATTCAGTTTTTTTGCCCATTTTTTAATTGGGTTGTTTACCTTCCTAGTATTTTGTTTTAGAAGTTCTTTATAGATTTTGTTTGGGTTTTTTTCTTTATTTCACTTGCTCGTGGAGATAAAGCAGCAAAGATATTGCTACGAGAGATAACAAAAAGTTTACTGCCTATGTTTTCTTCCAAGATGTTTATGGTTTTGCAACTTACATTTAAGTCTTTTACCCATTTTACATTTATTTTTGTGAATGGTTGTAAGTTGGTGGTCTAGTTTCATTTTTTTGCATGTACCTGTCCAATTTTCCAAGCACCATTTATTAAAGAGACTATCTTTACTCCACTGTATGCTCTTAGCTCCTTTGTCAAATATCAATTGATCAGAAAGGTGTGGGTTTATTTCTGGGTTCTCTGTTCTGTTCCATTGATCTATATGCCTGCCTGTTCTAATGCCAGTACCAACCTGTTTTGATTACAGTGTCCTTGTAGTATAACTTGATAACAAGAAGTGTGATACCTCCCACTTTATTCTTTATTTTCAAGATTACTGAGTCTATTCATGTTCTTTTTTGGTTCCATATAAATTTTTGGAATATTTGTTCTATATTTTTGAAAGATGCCATTGGTATTTTAATAGGAATTGCATTGGATTTATAGATTGCTTTGGGTAGTATAGACATTTTAGTGATGTTTATTCTTTCTATCCATGAACACGGTATATGCTCCCAATTGTCTGTATCTTCCTTGATTTTTTTTCAATATTTTACAATTTTCCAAGTACAAGTTTTTTACCTTTTTGGTTAGACTTATTCCTATGTACTTATTTTTTTGTTGTTGCAATAGTGAAGGGAACTGTTTCCTTAATTTCTTATTCACACAGTTTATTGTTGTTGTATAAAAATGCCCCTGAATTATGTATATTAATTCTATATCAGTTCACCTTGCCAAGCTCATCTATCAGATCTAGTAATTTTTTGACTTAGACATTTACGTTATCTATGTACAGCATAATGTCAGCAAATAATGATAGTTTTACTTCTTCTTCTTTTTTTATTTTGGATGCCTTTTATTTCTTCTTCTTTTCTGATTGTTGTGGCTAGAACTTCCAGAACTATGTTGAATAAAACTGGTGAAAGGGCACACCCCTGATTTCTTCCTGATCTGAGGGAATTGCTTTTAATTTTTGCCCATTGAGTATAATGTTGGTTGTCAGTTTTTCAGATGGCCTTTATTATGTTGAGGTATGTTCCCTGTATTCCCACTTTGCTGAGAGTTTTTATCACAAATGGGTGTTGGATTTAATCAAATGCTTTTTCTGCATCTATTGATATAATCATGTGATTTTTATCCTTCTTTCTTTTGATGTGATGAAACACATTGATTGATTTGCAAATTTTATACTAGCCTTTTTTCCCTGGATTAAATCCCACTTGATCATCATGTATGACTTTTTAAATCTATTTCAGGATTCAGACTGCTAATATTTTGTTCAGAATTTTAGCATCTATGTTCATCAGGGTTATTGGTATATAGTTTTCTTTCTTTGTAGTGTCTTTACTTGGTTTTGGAATGAGGATCATTCTTGCCTCATAAAAGCAGCTTGGAAGTCCTCCCTCCTCTTGAATTTTTTGAAATAGCTTGAGAAGAGTAGGTGTTATTTCTTCTTTGAATATTTGGTAAAATTTGATTGTGAAGCCATCTGGTCCAAGACTTTTATTTGTTGGGAGTTTTGTGATATCCATTTCAATTTCATCTGTTTAGGTTTTCTGATTGTTCCAGATTAAATTTAAAAAGATTGGCTGTTTCTAGGAATTCATGCATTTCACTTAGGTTGTCCAATTTTTTTGGCATACAGATCTTCATAATATTGTCTTATAATCCTTTGTATTTCTGCAGTGTTAGTTGTTACTTCTCCATTTTTATTTCTAATTTTATTTATTTAAGTCCTCCCTTTTTTTTTCTTGATGACTCTGGTTAAAGGTTTGTCAATCTTCTTTACCTTTTCAAAGAACCATGTCTTGGTTTCATTGATCTTTTGTATTTTTTTTAGCCTTTATATTGTATCATTTATTTCTGTTCTGATCTTTATTATTTTATTTCTTCAGGCTTTAATTTTTGTTCTCTTTCTAGTTCTTTTAGATGTAGGGTTAGGTTGTTTATTTGAGCTTTTTCTTGCTTCGTAAGGTATGCCTGTAATGATATAAACTTCCTTCTCAAGACTGTTTTTGCTGTGTCTCATAATCTTTGAGTTGTTTTATGCTCATTTTTACTTGTTTTAAAAAAATTTTTTATTTCTTCCTTGTTTTCATAGCTAACCCATTCGTTACTTAATAACATGCTATTTAGCTGCTGAATGTTTGAATGTTCTTCAGTTTTTCTATTGTAGTTGATTTCTAGTTTCATGCCATTGTGATTAGTGAAGATGCTTGACATGATTTCAATCTTCTTAAATTTATTGAGACTTGTTTTATGTCCTAACATGTGGTCTATCCTAGAGAATGTACCATGAGCACTTGAAAAGAATGTATATTCTGCTGCTTTGGGGCGAATGACTCTGAAGATATCTATTAAATCCAATTGATTTAGTATATCATTTAAATCTGCTGTTTCTTTGTTAAGTTTCTGTCTGGAGGATCTATCCATAGATGTTGTGGGATATTAAAGTCCCGTACTATTGTAGTGTTGCTATTCATCTCACTCTTTATGTTCATCAAAATCTACTTTAGATATTTATGTGCTCTATATTAGGCACATAAATATCTACTATGGTTATATCCTCCTGTTTGATTCTCCCTTATCATTATGTATTGACCTTTTTTATTCCTTACTATAGCCTTTGTTTTAAAGGCTATTTTGTCAGATATAGCCATTACTACTCAGCTTTTTTTTTTAATTACCATTTGCATGAAATACATTTTTCCATCCCTTCTCTGTCAGCCTGTGTGTATTTTTTGTTCTGAGGTGAATATCTTGTGGACAGCATATGTACAGGTCCTTTTTTCTTATTCAGGCTGACTTTTGATTGGAACATTTAATCCATTTACATTTAAGGTTATTATTAATATGTACTTATTTGTTGTCATTTTATTCTTTAAATCTACAATCCTATTTCTGTTGATTTCTTCTTTTCTTTTGCTCTTTTTACAGCAGGCCCCTGAACACTTTTTGCAATGCTGGTTTAGTTGTAATAAATTTCTTGAGCTTTTTTTTTGTTTTGTGTGGGAAGCGTTTTATTTCTCCTTCAATTTTTATGATAGCCTTGCTTGATAAAGAAGTCTTGGTTATAGGTTGTTTTGCATTCTCTTTGAGTATTTCTTGCCAATTTTTTTCTGGCCTCAGTGTTCCTATTGAGAAATCAGATGTCATCTTTAGGATGGCTCCTTGTAAAGTAATTAACTGCTTCTTTCTTGAAGTTTTTAGTATTCTTTTTTTCCTCTTAACTTTGGCATTTTAATTATGATGTTTGTTGGTGTAGGTTATCTTGGGTTCCTCTTTAATGGGATTTTCTGTGCTTCTTGAAAATGTGTGATTTTTTTTCTTCAACAATTCAGGAAAATTTTCAGCTATGATTTCTTCAAACAGGTTCTCTATCCCTTGTTTGTGCTCTTCTCCTTCAGGAATCCCTATGATGCAGATGTTTCTCCTTAGGTTGTCACAGAGCTCTCTTAGAGTTTCCTCAGTCTTTGTGAGCCTCTTTTCTTTTTGCTGCTCTGCTTCTATGGTTTCATTTATGTTGTCCTCTAAATCGCTGACTCAATCCTCTGCTTTATCCAGCCAGCTGTTGATTCCTTCCAGTGCATTCTTCATTTCTGATATTGCATTTGTTATTCCTGACTGGTTCTTTTTTATGATTTCAATGTCCTTTTTGATGCTTATTATCTTTTTATTTAGGTGTTCGCTTTTTCCATCCACTAATGTTCTAGATCCTTGAACATCCTAAAAATCATTATTTTAAACTCTGCATCTGGTAGTTTTATTACTTCCATTTCATTTAGTTCTTTTTCAGGGCATTTCTGTTGTTGATTAATTTGGGTCACATTTCTCTGTCTGCCCATTTTGTCTGGGTATTAAGTAGTGCTGTCTGACTTTTAAATTTTTGTCATGTCTTTGTGAGTAAGATGGGCTTAATGGTACTGACCTTCAGGCCACATATTTTCTTTGTTTTAGGAATGCTTTTTGAGGATACTATTTTTTCTCATTGTGTGTATTGAATTCAGTTGGTCCTTTTGTAGGTATGGTCATTTCTTCAGACTGGCTGGCTCTAAATGTCAACTTTGATCATGTGTACTGAACAGTGTGAAAGGTCTGTCCTGTGGGGTGTATTTATTCTCCACAGTGTCTGGTGCCTGCTAGACTCTTTCTTTGGGCATGCTGTTTGTGTAGCTAGCTGAGTCTAGCATTGATGCTGTCTTTTACCCACTACCAGTTGTGTTGGCTCTAGATCTTCTTAGGTTGGCATCAGCTATTTTTTGTAACCTGCTGTTGGTTACCTGTCTGCAGCCACTGCACTTTTTTCTGTTTGTGTCTGCGTTTTCTGTGCCTGGGTAGTGTGAGAGGGTCCAATCTTTTTATAAAGATCATCTTTCTCCTGCTTAGAGGTGATAGCAGCTCCGTAAAAGCCCCAAGAGTTCCATATGACTTGTCTTTACTTTTCAACTGTTCCTCATTCTCTTGCAGCTACTTGGTCTTTCCACAGAGTCTTCTTTAGAAATATTGTAGTGTGGGCTCAGACTGGCCTCATCCACCAACCTTTCTACAGGTTGCACGCTTGTTAGGTTAAGGTAGCTGAGGTTGAAAATACAATGTTAGTGGGACTTCCTACTTTATGGGCCTCTTGGTCAGGAGCTTAACTGGAAATATGGCCCCTACTCCAGAGCCTAGTTCTTCAACTGCTGCTGGATACTCAAATTTTATTTCTCCCTGACAAGCTGATCAGCAGGTTCAGACCGAGTGTGGCTGATAGTTCCCTCTGTAGAAGTTCTTCTAATTGGTGAGATCCTGGTCTCAGGGAATAAGACTGAGAGAGTCTTCTCATGGGGCTGACTGTCCCCCCTCCCTCAAAGTTGGCTAAGTCTCTGAATCAGATCCAACAATAGACTAATAAGGACCCACATATTAAATGTTCATACTTAAAGCCTCTCTCCTTTCTCCCTATGGAATCTAGATCAGCATGGAAGGATATTTAGCACCTAGGCCTGCTGAATGTGAAGCTCCACCCTAGTCAATGCACATGAGCCACTATGACAGTGCTGATCATAGACAGTGGAACTCGCCCCAGCTGGGCCAGTGGTGAGGAGTCCTTACTTAGGATACCACTCAAGCAATGGTGGTTAGGTCCTGAACTGATGTTTTCCGTAGTTGGCAACTGGATGTGCCTGCTTTGGGCCTCCCTGGTAGGAACCTGGCACAGACCAATGGGAGACACTGTTCGTGAATGGCCCATCAGCAACCTTCATAAAGCTATAAGCAATCCAGAGTTTATAGCTGCCTATGCTGTGCTCAAGTACACATGGACATACCAACTGCACACCTAAGCTGACTTTTACTCACTCTGGCCCTGGGAGAAGGTCCACTTAAAAGGCCAAGGTTCTGTGAGTCCTGCCTCCTGTAGCCTCTGTCTGCTAACTGCTTGTTGGGTTTGGCCACTGAATAAAATTTTGCTAGAGTCTGGAGCTTGTGGCAATTCAGGGATTAGGAAAGGTGATATGCATGGCTTTTCCCCTCTGCCCCAGATGTCAGTCTGTCCAGAATTTTTTTCAGAAAAATTATTAGTAGGGTGTGGCCACAGGAGTCTGGTGCGTGTGGCTTCTGAGACTCAGAGGTGTGATCTACCAAATTTCAAACAATTTCTACTGAGTCTTCCGTGAGGTAGAAGCACCAGTCTTAGACTCAGGAGCATTGGGGAGAAAGCTTTGTTCTTAATACCAGAAAACTGAGTCATTGACATGTTCCCTGCTTCCTTGCTTCTCAGAATGACCCATTGCCATGACTGGGGTAGAAGAGATTCCTGGAAGCAGAGCAGTTGTTTTTCCCCAGGATGCTTCTCAGAGACCATTGCTCCACCCAAGAAAGATTGCGACTGCAGTATTAGAGAATGACTCAGCACAGGGATTCCATTAGCCATCCCCCACAGTGTCTTTCCTTAAGCCTCCAACTTTACACTCTCCTCATGCAAATATAGTACTCCCAGCTTTCCTTCCACCAGAGCCTCAGGTAAGTGTCTGTGAAGAAGATTTTCTGTGCAGGCCCTTTAACACGAATCCTGCCTCTCTGAGAGCTCTGTCTCTTTCTCGCAGACAGAAAGCTGGCTCTTTTCATCTCTAAATGCTATGTGGACACCTCTTCTAGGCTCTGGGGCTCTAGGATGGAGCTCCAAGCCCACATCTCTCTGCTGATCCTCCCTGCAGTGAGAAATCTTCAGGACTCTCAACCACTGCTCACTCCTGGGAGCAGGGAAGCCCTTTCTGCATCTCTGCCCTTCCTTCCAGTCTCAGTGTGGTTTCTTCTGCTATCCTTGGTTATAAACTCCTCTTTTAGTACAAAGTTGGTTTCTCAAGATGATTGTTATTTTTTTTTATTAACTTTATTGGGGTGACATTGATAAATCAGGGTACATATGTTCAGAGAAAACATTTCCAGGTTATTTTGACATTTGATTATGTTGCATACTCATTACCCAAAATCAAATTGTCTTCCATCAGCTTCTATCTGGTTTTCTTTGTGCCCCTCCCCTTCCCTCACCCCCTCCATTTTCTTCCTTCCCCACTGTAACCACCACACTCTTGTCCATGTCTCTCTCTTTTTTTTATGTCCCACCTATGTATGAAATCATATAGTTCTTAGTTTTTTCTGATTTACTTATTTCACTCAGTATAATGTTATCAAGATTCATCCATGTTGTTGGAAATGATTCTATGTCATTATTTCTTATGACTGAGTAGTATTCCATAGTGTATATATACCACTTCTTTTTTATCTACTCATCTATTGAAGGGCTTTTTGGTTGTTTCCATATCTTGGCCACTGTGAACAATGCTGCAAGGAATATGGGGCTGCATGTATCTTTACATAGCAATGTTTTTGAGTTTTGGGGGTACATACTTAATAGAGGGATTGCTAGGTCATATGATAGCTCTATTTTTAATTTTTTGAGGAACCACCATACTTTCTTCCATAATGGCTGTACTACTTTACATTCCCTTCAACAGTGGATGAGGGTTCCTTTTTCCTCACAGCCTCTCCAACATTTGTTATTACCTGTCTTGTTGATAATAGCTAATCTGACAGGTATGAGGTGATATCTCATTGTATTTTTGATTTGCATTTCTCTAATAGCTAATGAAGATGAGCATATATCTGTTGGCCATTTGCATTTCTTTCTGGGAGAAGTGTCTGTTCATGTCCTCTTCCCATTTTATTTTTTAAGATTTTATTTATTCATTTTTAGAGAGGAAGAGAGAGAGGGCAAGAGAGAGAGAGAGAGAGAGAGAGACAAAGAAAGGGGGGAGGAGCAGGAAGCATCAACTCCCATATGTGCCCTGACCAGGCAAGTCCAGGGTTTCAAACTGGCAACCTTAGTGTTCCAGGTTGACACCACCACAGATCAGGCCCTCTTTCCTTTTTTTAAAATTATTTTTGTTTGTTTGCTGTTGAGTTTTATGAGTTCTTTGTATATTTTGAATATTAGGCCCTTATCTGAGCTATTGCTTAAAAATATCATCTCCCATTTAGTTGGCTGTCTGTTTGTTTTGTTGTCAGTTTTTCTTGCTGTGCAAAAGCTTCTTAGTCTGATGTAGTCCCATTCATTTATCTTTGCTTTCACTACCTTGCCTTTAGAGTCAAATTCATACAGTGCTCTTTATAACCAAGGTCTAAGAGTTTAGTACCTATGTTTTCTTCTATGTAATTTATTATTTCAGGTCTTAGATCCATTTTGAATTAATTTTAGAACAAGGGGACAAACTGTAGTCAAGTTTTATTCTTTTACATGTGGCTTTCCAGTTTTCCCAGCACCATTTGTTGAAAGGCTTCCTTTCTCCATTGTGTGTTGTTGGCCACTTTATCAAAAATTATTTGACCATATATATGTGGCTTTATTTCTGGACTTTCTATTCAGTTACATTGATCTGAGTGTCTATTTTTCTGCCAATACCATGCTGTTTTGATTGTCGTGGCTCTATAATATAATTTGAAGTCAGGTGTTGTAATGACCCCAGCTTCATTCATTTTCCTTAGGATTGTTCTGGCTATTCGGGGTTTTTTATAGTTCCATATAAATCTGATGATTTTTTGTTTCATTTCTTTAAAAATGACATGGGGCTTGACCTGTGGTGGCGCAGTGGGTAAAGCGTCGACCTGGAAATGCTGAGGTCGCCAGTTCGAAACCCTGGGCTTGCCTGGTCAAGGCACATATGGGAGTTGATGCTTCCTGCTCCTCTCCCCTTCTCTCTCTCTCTCTCTCTCCTCTCTCTCCCTCTCTGTCTCTCTCTCCTCTCTAAAAATAAATAAATAAAATTAAAAATGACATTGGAATTTTGATGGGCTTTGCATTCAATTTGTATATCTTTTTGAGTAATATAGTCATTTTTACTATATTTATTCTTCCTATCCAAGAACAAGGAATATTTTTCCACTTCATTGTATCTTTTTTGATTTCCCTTAACAATGTTTTGTAGTTTTCATTATATAGTTCCTTTAGATCCTTTGTTTTGTTTATTCCTAGGTATTTTGTTGTTGTTGTTGCAATCATGAAGGGAATTATTATTTTGAGTTTGTTTTCTGATGTTTCATTGTTGGCATATAGAAAAGCAATGGACTTTTGTATATTAATTTTGTAACCTGCGACCTTACCATATTGGTTTATTGTTTCTAGTAGTATTTTTGTGGAGTCTTTGGGGTTTTCAATGTATAGGATTATATCATCTGCAACAAGTGAAACCTTTACTTCTTTTCCAATATGAATGCCATTTATTTCTTTTCTTTTCTTTCTTATTTTTTATTTTTATTTTTTTGTCTGATTGCTCTGGCTAGAACTTCCAGCACTATGTTAAATAAGAGTGGAGAGAATGGACAACCTTGTTTTGTTCCTAATTTTAGGGGAAAATTCCTCAGTTTTATGCCATTTAACATGAACTTAGCTGATGGTTTATCATCAATGGCCTTTATTATGTTGAGATATGTTTGTTCTATACACATTTTGTTGAGTGTTTTATTTTATTTTTTTAATTTTATTTTATTTTTTGTATTTTTCTGAAGCTGGAAACGGGGAGAGACAGTCAGACAGACTTCCACATGCGCCCGACCGGGATCCACCAGGCACGCCCACCAGGGGCGATGCTCTGCCTACCAGGGGGCGATGCTCTGCCCCTCTGGGGCATCGCTCTTCCGCGACCAGAGCCACTCTAGCGCCTGGGAAAGAGTCCAGGGAGCCATCCCCAGCACCCGGGCCATCTTTGCTCCAATGGAGCCTCGGCTGCGGGAGGGGAAGAGAGAGACAGAGAGGAAGGAGGGGGGGGGGAGAAGCAAATGGGCGCTTCTCCTATGTGCCCTGGCCGGGAATCAAACCCAGGTCCCCCGCACGCCAGGCCGACGCTCTACCGCTGAGCCAACTGGCCAGGGCCTTGTTGAGTGTTTTAAACATAAAGTTTTGTTGTATTTTATTAAATGCCTTTTCTGCATCTATTGATAGTATCATATGGTTTTTATCTTTTGTGTTGTTGATATAATGTTTTATGTTAACCTTTTTACGTATGGTGAACCATTTTTGTGATTCTGGGATAAATCCTACTTGATCATGATATATTATTTTTTAATGTGTTGTTGTATTTGATTTGTTAGTATTTTTTTCAGTATTTTAGCATCTGTATTCATTAGTGATATTGGTCTGTAGTTTTCTTTTTTGTGTTTTGGTTTTGCCTGGTTTCCGTATTAGAGTTATGTTGGCCTCAAAAAAATGTGTTTGGAAGTATTGCTTCTTCAATTTTTTGGAAGACTTTGAGTAGAATAGGAATCAAGTCTTCTTTGAATGTTTGATAGAATTCACTAGTATAACCATCGGCCCTGGACTTTTATTTTTGGGAAGGTTTTTGATAGTTGTTTCTATTTCCTCCTTGCTTATGGGTCTGTTTAGGCCTTCTGCTTCTTCATGATTCAGTCTAGGAAGATTGTATTGTTCTAGGAATTTATTCATTTCTTCTAAATTGTTAAATTTGGTGGCATATAGTTTTTCATAGTATTCTACAATAATTCTTTGTATATTTATGATATCTGTGGTGATTTCTCCTCTTTTATTTTGGATTTTTTTTATATAGTTCTTTCTCCTTTTTCCTTAGTGAGTCTTGCCAAGGGTTTGTAAACTTTTTTGATCTTTTCAAACAACCAGCTCCTTGTTTTATTAATTTTTTCTATAGTTTCTTTTTTCTGTATTTTGTTTATTTCTGCTCTGGTTTTTATTATTTCCAATTTGGCTGGTTTTGGTAGCCTTTGTTCTTATTTTTCTAGTTCCTTAGAATATGAAGGTAAGTGGTTTATTTGGGATCTTCCTTGTTCGTTCATATAGACGTGTAGCGATATGAATTTCCCTCTTATTACTGCTTTTGCTGCATCCCAGCAGAAGTCATTTGCACCCATGCAGCCTCTCGGTGCTGTGGACGTTGGCCGAATTCAATTCGGGTATCGTGTCAGCAGTGCTGCGGGAACCCCTGAGTGTGCCGGGATGGAAAGCACCTGTTTGCCTGGGCCGCTATCACATAGAAGCAGGCTGGGCAGTATCAACGGCAGACCTGGATTTTCTCACAGTTTCAGAGGCTCCAAGTCAGAGAGGAGGGTGTCAGCAGGGCTGATTCTTCTCGACGGGTTTCCTCCTGGCTCGTGGACGACTGGGTTCTTTCTCGGTGTCCCGTAGACTCCTCTCTGAGCTTCCATGTGCCCTCCCCTCCTCTTCTAAAAATGCTGGCCATACTGGATTAAGACCCTTGCATTCACTTCACGTTAACTCCTTGCTTAAAGACTAAAACCCAAATAGAGGCACAGTCTGAAGTTCTAGGGGTTCCACATTCATGTAGCTTGGGTGACCCCATTCACACCACAATCACACTACCTTTACAAATCCCCAGCTGGACTACCTTTACACTTTTCCCAGCTGGAGCCAGACGCCCACCGCTGGCAGAAGGACACGCGCATGTAAAACTCGAACAGATTCAGCCAGGTCCCAAATCGAAAGGCTGTAGCTGTGACGTTGCCAACATCAGTTTCGTGATGCTGGCTGTTGCCTTAACTCCAGCCCGCCCAGGAAATTTTCACTCATTTAAATTTCTACCAATGCAAGGGAAGGTGTCCAAAGCAATCACGGTGGTGCATGACTTGCAACATCTTATGGGAACGTGGACCCACCTGTCAGCCCTTCACCGGCTCCGGGCATATGCTCCTCCCGAGGCATCTGCTCCAATGCCTGCCTGGTGGTCACTTTGTCCAGTCTGGAGTCCCCAGGCATTTGCCCCTTTGGCTGCAGTGGGTCCCCATCATGAGGGTCTCAACACCTTTTCATGTAAAAGGAAGAAAGATAGTGTCTTTCTGGAAGTCAACAATTTGTAAAGGTGGTGTCTATCCTGCACTGTCTCAAAACAGTGGAAGGACAATGCTCCCCAGAACCTCTAAGTTCTTGTCACATCAGACTCTGGTAGCTCAGAGGGAATGCCATGCAGCCCCAGCTTTGCACGGTCTTCAATTCTGACCTGCATGACCTTGAGCAGCCCTGTGACATCCTTAAGCTTCCGTGTCTTCCTCTCTAAAATAAGAATGTTTTGACTGACCAGGCCGTGGTGCAGTGGATAGAGCATTGGACTGGGATGCAGAGGACCCAGGACCCAGACACCGATGTTGCCAGCTTGAGCACGGGCTCATCTGGTTTGAGCAAAGCTCACCAGCTTGGACCCAAGGTCGCTGGCTCGAGCAAGGGGTTACTTGGGTTGCTGAAGGCCCGCGGTCAAGGCACATATGAGAAAGCAATCAATGAACAACTAAGGTGTTGCAATGCGCAAAGAAAAACTAATGATTGATGCTTCTCGTCTCTCCGTTCCTGTCCTGTCTGTCTATCCCTCTCTCTGACTCTCTCTCTGTCTCTGTAAAAAAATAAAATAAAAATAAATAAATAAATAAATAAAATAAGGATGTTTCTTAAGGACTCAAGGTGACTATGCTCTCTCCATAGAGACATTTTTAAAAATTTATTTGCCAATTTTTAGATGTGTGTGTGGGGTGGAGGGAGAGAGACAGGAGAAACAGGATGCGTGAACTAGTAGCAGTTGCTTCCCAAATGTGACTTGACCGGGAAAACCCAGGGTTTTGAATCATTGATCTCAGCATTCCAGATTGAAGCTTTATCTACTGTGCCACCAGAGGTCAGGATGTAGACTATTAATATGGAGAAGAGTTGTTCTTCAGCTAAAAAGCTATGCCTAGAAGGCAGCATTTGTGTAAACATCCCCCCACCCACCTAGCCTCGAGGGTCATTTTCAAACCCAGAACCTCTTCAGCACTTCTCTGAGGGGCAGGGTATTTCTGGGGAAGCTCCACACCTCAGTCCTCCTGGCGATTCATGGTGATGCCACTGACTGGATGTCCCTCCTTGTCCTGCCCAGTGTGCAGCTGAGTTAACGCTTCGCCTCCCTGAGGTCCGCAGGATGCGGGCCCTCCAGAGAGGGTCGCTAGAGAAGGTGGCGGCCTCCGTGATACCAGCTTTCCCTGCAGGAAACATCCCCCGTGTTTCCACCTTCATGTCCATCCACCTGGCCTTCTGCAGAGCCTGGCAGATCCTGAACCAGCTGTGTGCTAGGTGAGTATGCACACCCCCCCCAACACAGTGGTCACTCTCCCCACTGCTAGCCGTGTCTCCTGAATGTCACATATCTCTCTGAGCCTCGATTTCTGCTCTGAAAAGTGGGGTGATGGAGGAGAAACCTCATCAGCCTCTTGCAGAGACTACTGTGCAGACAAGCCATGGCCTGTGCTTACCTGGTGCCTGGTCCTGTTGATAGGGCTGTTAGATAGGAGGTGGTTGTCGATGGCTGTGTTGTCTCTGTCTCCCCAAAAAGTCATCTGTCTCTCCATTCGATGGCTGGTGACATTTCTGAGGATGGAAAAGCACATGCAAAACAACCTGTCAAAGAGTTTGGGAATCCACTTAGCTGACCCTTGTCCTGGTCTTTGGTATTGCTGCATTAGGGAAGTCTGGGGATAGCAGGGGGCCTCGGGCCCACTCAGGTATCTGGGATGGTTCTGCTTGGAGTTCCTTCTTCGACAAATTGTATTAAGCACCTACTACAAGGAGGCATTTTTTGGAGACACTTGGGCTAACTCAGTGAATGAAGCAGATACAATCCCTGAGCCTCAGTTCTACTCAGTGAGTCAGACAGTCACAGTAGACGTCATGCGCAGGTCCTGGCCACTGTGCATTGTACATGATGCCATCACGGTCTTTACTGCATCTGGAGGCTTACCTCCCTATAATGACCAGGGTGACACACCACAGGATCAAGTAAAAAAGTGAGTGTGCTCTTTGGGTCCAGAACGAGGAGGGCCTCCTGTGTCAATTGTGTGGGGGCTCAGGGTGGGGAGGGCCCGGCAGGACCGTGACCTTGCACATCTTCTGATTCCCTAACGAGGCCTGAGCTCTGGAGGCTTCTATTCCAGGAGGACAGGAGTCAAAGACGACTGTGGAGGGGGCCCCTGTCCTCATACATGGGAGGGTCAGGTGGGCTGAGTTGTCCCCAAGAGTCCCAAACGCACCACAGTCCCATCTGGCTCTGCCTGCCCTCGCCACAGTCATCTCCCCTGACCACCAGCACCAGGCACAAAACAAAGATGTGGTGAGCAGGCTGCTCACAAATCTGTCTCCATCCTCAGGCCAGATGACCAGGTGCATGGAGGGCTGGGAAGGGCAGTGTCCAGGGCCTTCAGGAGAAATGTCAGTGGCAAGATGAGAGTCACACAGACCCCATGTTGAGCCTGCCACTCTAAGGACAGCCACTCGGGGCTCAGAGGAGGCATGGGGCTGTCCTCTGGGTGAGCAGGGGCCGGCACAGAGGTGCGGTCTCAAACAAGGGTGCCATGGGAGGGCAGTGTGAAAGGGGAAGACCAGCGTTCTGACTCTTCTGCCCCACTTCCTCTCCCAGGGCCATTGCTTCTATGGTGGGAACCTGGCCACACCAGGTGAAGGATTACGGCCAGCCCCTCCTTCTTCCCTGGTTCCGGCTGAAGCAGGCTTTGGTGCAGGTCAAGTCTCCTGCCTTACACCATGTGGGCCACCCCAAACTCCTCTGGGTAGAGCTGGAGCATCTAGAGCCCACCCAGGTGACGCCGGAAGGTGAGGGGACTTCAGTCTGGGAAGATGATCTGGGGAGGGGCAGTTCATGAACCGGGGTCCCCTGAAAGGCAGCAGCATCCTTCCTGTCTCTGGAAAGGCATGGGACAGTCGGGGATGTGTGTAGAGCTGTGTCTCCCTCTTGCCCCAGGTCCACCTCCCCAGCTCCAGAGCACTGCAGAGCCAGAGGAAGGGTCTGCTCAGGGTCCTGCCCCTGGTCCAGCCAGAGGCCCCGACGCAGCCTCGCCAGGCCTGAAGCGGTACCAGAAGCCAAGATGAAGGCATCTTTTGGAGCCTTACAGCTTACTGCCTTTTAGGTTCTAAGCATCTTTTTAAAATAAGTAATGTAAGAGGAATATCTCCTCATAATATAGTAGTATTATAATAGTAAAAATAATAATCCCACATAATACTAGACTGTTTTTGTAAAATATACTTAATTAAATGTAATACTATGAAAGTAGCAAATAAAATTATTGATTAAAAATATGTAGACTTTACCTACTTATATATATACAAAGTATAATTGGGTCCATTACATTAATACAGGAGGATGCTCACTGTACAATTTATTTTTTTAAATAACTGTAAAACAGATTTATATTTAATGACAACTCTACCAATGTAAAGTAACACAACGGAAAAATAAAATTTGCAAATGGATGCAGCACAACGTTAACACTTGTAAAGTCTAGCAAGTGGGACCACGAGAATCCAGTTAGAAAATGGGCAAACGACATGAAAACTCGTTCAAGAAAAGAGGATATGTTAAAATCAAATAAGCACACAATACTATATAGTCAACATCTCTAACCGTTACAGAAATGGAAATTAAGAAGACTACATGGAGATACCACCTCACACCAACTATAGCAACTACAATAAAAATGAGTGAACATACTTATACTAAAATGTCCATTAGTGGGTAAATTGATAAACAAAAGTGGTATATCTATTCCACAAAACTCAACTCATCAGTAAAGAAGAATGAACCATCAACACGGGCAACAACACAGATGGACCTGAGAGTGTTATACTGGGTGAAATAAGAAAAAGCAATCTCAAAGGGTCACATGCTATATGATTTCAACCACATGACACTGTCAAATAACATTGTAAAGATGGAGACCATTCGATTCCCGGCCAGGGCACACAGGAGAAGCGCCCATTTGCTTCTCCACCCCTCCGCCGCGCTTTCCTCTCTGTCTCTCTCTTCCCCTCCCGCAGCCAAGGCTCCATTGGAGCAAAGATGGCCCGGGCGCTGGGGATGGCTCTGTGGCCTCTGCCTCAGGCGCTAGAGTGGCTCTGGTCGCAACATGGCGACGCCCAGGATGGGCAGAGCATCGCCCCCTGGTGGGCAGAGCGTCGCCCCTGGTGGGCGTGCCGGGTGGATCCCGGTCGGGCGCATGCGGGAGTCTGTCTGACTGTCTCTCCCCGTTTCCAGCTTCAGAGAAATGAAAAAAAAAAAAAAAAAAAAAAAAAAAAAGATGGAGACCAGACTAATGCCCCCATGTTTAAGAGTGGTGGAAGAGAGAGTTGGGGGTCTGTATAAGTGCCTGAAAATGAGCATCATTTTAAAGATTTACTTTTTATTCTGATTGATTCTAAAGAGAGAGGAAGGGAGAGAAAGATCAACATCAATTTGTTGTTCCACTTATTTATGCATTCCTTGGCTGAGTCTTATATGTGCCCTGACCGGGAACTGAACCTGCAACCTTGGTGTACTGGGACAATGTTCCAACCATTTGAGCTACTGGCCAGGGCTAGCTTTATTTTAATGTAAGTGGCTGATGTTAAGCTTTCTATTGCTGAAGCATCTACTTTAAATCTGGAATAAACACACCAACAGCTATACAATTAAACGGAGCACTAGTCTTCCCCAACCATGAAGCTTAAAATAAGTTATGATGATTATACAAAGGTGGATGACCTGGGCCAAGAAAGCTGTCACCTGGATAACTAATGCTGGGAGCAAAGAAGAACAATAGAACATATGAGTAGAAACCAGGCCCCAGCATGGAGCCCAGTGAGTTGTGTCCGTGCACAGTTGTTATGTTTGTAATGGGTGTGCTGCCGTCAGTGTGAAAATTTCAAGGTAAACAAGACTCCAGGCTCCGTGGCCAATCGCATCTGTGGCCAGTATGTTTGATCTGGTGGACCAGCATGGGGGCTGAGACAGGCATCCCATGATGATAATTCACAGCCATGCTGTTGACACAGCTCAAGACTGGCAGTAGCTGGGAAGGTGGGTGAGTTGCCATCCAACCATTTTGGGGAGAACTTAAAGCTAGTCCAGCCAATCACAGAACATTGTCAGCCAGTGTGGTTCTCTCCTCCAGCCTCCGTGGGTACAGTTATTTCATGTGTCATACTTCAGCCCTGAGGAAAAGATCGAGATGTCTATAAAGATAAGCCCTCCTGCCCTGGCAGGTTGGCTCAGTGGATACAGCATTGGCCTGACATGTGAATGTCTCAGGTTTGATTCCTGGTCAGGGAACACAGGAGAAGTGCCCATCTGCTCCCCCACTCTTCTCCTTTTCCCTTCTCTCTCTGTCTCTGTCTCTCTTCCTTTCCTACAGCCATGGCTCAATTGGTTCGAGTGTATTGGCCCAGGTACTGAGGATGGCTCTGTGGAGCCTCCACCTTAGGCACTAAAAATAGCTTGGTTGTGAGTATAGCCCCAGGTGGGCAGAGCATCAGCTCCAGATGGGGTTGCTGGGTGGATCCCAATTGGGGCGCATATGAGAGTCTGTCCCTCTATCTGCCCTTCTCTCACTTAGAAAAGAAGAAAGAAAAGAACATCAGCCTCCCTTTTCTCTCTTTGGTCAGCCTGACATTAAGTTCGCTTAAGAAATGGAGGATACTTGACTGAGTCTTTCTTTATTTATAGGCCACTGTCACTTTCAACACGGTACTAGTTGAAACAACCCTCCTGATACTTTTACCACTGTATTGGTCACTAATATATCTGTGTGTCTCCCAGAGTCAACTATGAGCTTCCTGAGGGGAAGGGTGGTGTCAGACACCCCCCAGAGCCTAGCGCTCTAAATGGCATATCATTGATACGGTCATCAAGATTGTTTGATACGTGAGTGAGTTATTGCATTCTGGTTCAAGATTTTTTCTGTTCTTACTTTTATGCTGCTACCACTCATTGCTTTCAAGTGGGGTTTTTCTCATAGTTTGACCCTGAATAACAGGCAAGATGGAGACTTCTTAATTATAAAAAGACCAAACAAACAATAAACAAAATCCCTTCCACACTGGACACTAGACAGCCCTGGCAGGATAGCTCAGTTGGTTAGAGCATCATCCCGATACCAGGTCAGGGCACAAACAAGAAACAATGCATGAGTAAATGGAAGAACAAATTGTTGTTTCTCTCTGTCTCTCTGTCTCTCAAATTAATTTTAAAAAATACCACTGTGCCTCTCAGCAGAGAAGAGGAGGTAAGAATCCCTGTGGAGAGAAATTTTTGTTGCAAATCACACAATCTATTTTTCTTTTCCAAATTAGAAAAATAACAGAAAAATTTTTTTCAAAATTTTTAAAAAAAGAAAAGAAAAAGAAATTCAAACTGGACAATAGGCCAAGAATTTCCATGTGAGGTTTGGGCAGCTGGGCCATGAGGTTGCACCTCATTCAGATCCTTTGATTTATTTCTTCTGTGAAAAAAAGAACTTTTCCTGGCCTTGGTCAGTTGGCCCAGTTGTAGAGCATTGGCTGGTGTGTGGAAGTCCCAGGTTGGATTCCTGGTCAGAGCACACAGGAAAAGCAACCATCTGCTTCTCCACCCCTCCTCATTCTTTTTTTCTTTTTTTCTCTCCCTCCCTTTCCCTCCTACAGCCATGGCTTGATTGGCTTGAATGAGTTGGCCTTGGGTGCTGAGAGTGGGTCCATGACCTCAACTCAGGCGCTAAAAAAATGGCTGCCTTTCCAATGGAATAATGGCCCCAGATGGGCAGAGCATCGTCCTCTAGTGGGCTTGCCAGGTAGATCCCAGATGGGGTGCATGTGTGAGTCTGTCTCTCTGCCTCTCCTCCTCTCACTAAAAACAAACAAGCAAAAAACAAACAAAAACCCCCAAAACTCTTCCTATTATACCTTTATCACAGATAAAACCATTGGAATATGCAATTCCTACTTCAAGAAAACTGGGCAATGATACCCTAGCTCGCTTATACAGAAAAGATTTAATTAAAACATGTTAAAGCTAACAGCATTGTTGGAAGACTTGAAGACATAAAGTCTAGAAGATTGAGAATTCAGAAACACCTCCCAAATCCATACTGAGCAGACAAGCCACCAGGAGCTCTCTCTGTTTGCTGAGAGTCTGCCACCCAACTCTAAAACTTTTCTACAATTCTCAGAGCAATATGGTGCCTCTTATCTTGACACCTCCCCGATTTAACTCAATTCTGAATTCAGATGTCCCCTGAATCCATATGATTGGTGGATGGCAATCAAACTTAGAACTCTAGATGCAATGTGAAAAGTGCTCTTTAGGCTTCTTGCCTCTACAATACAGGAAGGCACACTAGGCTGGAGCAGATGTGGAGGACCCACAGTCCACAGCATCCACTGCAACTGGCCACCTTTCCCATTGGCTGTCCCCACAGAGGGTCTTATTCCACCCAGTTTCTCTGGGACCTTGCTGATCTAGTGTTAGCTGTGGCCCAGCAGCACCAGTACCACTGTGTGCTTTTAGAAACACAGAACCTCAGGACTCACCCTTGCTTAACAAGAACTTACATTTTATCATGGTCCCGGGTGATCTATATGAATATTAGCACTTCAGAAGTACTGGTCAGACATTGGTTCTCAAACTTGGCTACAAATTGTTATCACTGGGAAAGATTTAAAAATTCTGATGCCTCCTACCTATGTCCAAAGATTCTGATTTTGCTGGTCTGGGGTGCCATCTGAGCATCAGAATTTAAAAAATCTAATATGCAGAAAAATTTGAGAACTATTACCCTGGAGAAACAGACACACTTGCTTCGTGCTTTGTGTGATTTGGCCACAGTGTTGAGCATAGCATTGGTCACGTCGAGTTCGGAGGTTAGTGCCCTCACATTTAGCCTGCTAAGGCTTTCAGGCAATCACAGAGCTAAGTTTGTATTTCAAGAACTTGCTATTTAGTTGGAAGGACCATAAAAACAAAATGGTGCTGACTTACAAATTTTGTAAATTACCATGAGAAGTAAATTCCAAGACAAGGAAATCACAAATTGAAAAACATCCTTTCCTAAAGTCTCCTCCTTAGATACTTAGCATGTTGCACACATCTATTCAATAGCCACAGAAGTGAATTTGATATTGATGATGAATTAACGAGCACAAATACTTTCATTCTGGTGATATTCATAAAAATATGCACTGTACAAGCAATAAAGATGAAATTAGAACTGATTTTGGTAATGATGATATGATGTATTGGGCTCTATGACTCGGGTCCTGGTGAAGGTGTGGTGCATTGCATTCTAAAGCACTTAAATCCATGTTTTAGTTCCAAGATGGACCTATAGTACAACAAAAAAAATTTAAACATAATGGCATTCGCAAACCTGGTATGATGTTCATATTGAGTGTGTACATTAATACAGTGTTTAAACTAGGTAGATGCTCAGAAATATTTGTCAGCTTTGAGTACAATTGCTTTTTCATTCAAAGCTGGATAGAGTCCTCCTACAAAGACGGAAAGATGAGTTCTATCTGTGAACAGTGCTGTTCATTTCCCAAAGCGTCTGTGCAATCTCTTCCACCTCTCTGGCATTACATCATCGTGGCCTCTACAGTTCAGAGTGAGGCCATTTTTGATTAGACAATTTAAGACTTAAGTGGCCCCACCCCCACCCCCACTTAATCCCCTCCATACACACTGTTAGTAGCCAGAATTACAAAAGTTAGCATTTGGGGGCTGGGAGAGTTGGATGAGGGTTTGCCCCAGGCCACCTGGCCAGCACCTAGAGCAATATCGCCTGCTTTGGACTTAGAAGGAGTTCTACCAATGCAGCCCAGAGCAGAGGCCAGGCCAGGCCAGCATCCACCCACTAAGGGCTTGAGCCACCCCACCCCCACCACGTCCTCCAACTCCCACTTCCTGCCCAAGAGGACGTGGTCCATGGGGAAGGGACTGGGGCAGAGGGTGTCCAATCTCCTAGAGACTGACCGCCGTGTGGACCTTTTGTTCTTCTAACCTCTCCCTGTGCTGACCAAGAGGCTGGTTAAGGCGGCGGAGAAAGAACCATAGGCTAGTGGAGAATAAGTGTCCCAAATACCTGGAACTCAAATGGGCCTTAAACTTCTTTCCTTGTCTTACTTTGCCACCCCAGCCCTGAGGATGCTCAAGGCCAGAAGAAGCGCAGGACCAGGAGAGGAACTGTGCCAGACCTCTGAGGAAGACATCTTGCCCTAGGAGGGTGGTGGGCGGAGCCGAAGGCAGGCGGGGGTGGGTGGGTGGGGACTAAAGAGGGGCGGGGCCTGGGGCGGATAAAAAATATCTCGCGATAGGAGGGCGGAGCTGGCCAGCACCTCTTCCCGCCTCCTTGTCCTGCAGGCCTTCATTTAGTAGGCGAGGTGAGAGTCCTGCGGTGTTGTCATCTCTGGGGTTTCTGGTCCTTTTCTCTTCTCCCTAAGATCGCTTGATGCCATCTTGTCCGGGGCCCAGGGAGGCGGCTGGTCTGGGACCATGCGGCCCAGCTGGGATGGGCCCGAGAGGCGGTCCATGTGGGTGGGCGGGACCCGGAGCCAGGATTGGAGGTCTGGCCACTGCCTCTAAAGCAGATGTCTGACGACCGCTGGGGTGAACTTGGTGGATTCCATAGGGAACCCCGGGTTTCAACACTGCTGTTTGCGACCAGACAATTCTCCTCAGCAGTGTTCAGAGTTCTGGTGGAGAGTTGACGTCATGGATGTACTCTCCCTGATCTGCTGCCCATCCACTCAGCCCCAACGATCCCGTGGCGACGTCCACGTGATCATGTCTTTTCCACCAAGCTTGCGGTGGACTCCTGTGGCCTTTAGCAGTAAGTCCACCATCATCATGTCCTTCCACGTCCCTTCCATGTCCTCCCTGACCAGACCTTTGCTCCTGCTTCCAGGCCTGCTCTGCCCTCACCCCTTCCCTCTGCTCACACTCTGACCCTCGTGGGCATCCCGTTCACCTGCCCCAGCTGAGGAATGCATCCTGCCTGTGTCTTCAGGTCCCCCTCTGCAGCAGTTAGGAGACTGCTGATGTTCCCTTCACGTCTCTCCAGTCTTTCCCAGTCCTCTCATCTCCCACACTTACACGTTTCTTGCACTACCATGAAATGATACAGCCTTGCCCACCACGAGGAGTTGTGAGGATCTCATTTAGTGTGGAGGCTGCAGATTGGAAACAACAGAATACCAGAGGAACATGACTAAAAGTGTAGGGATTTGTTCTCACAAAATAACAAATCCACAGGTAGGCGGACCCACGATTGATTGAGCTGCTGGATGATGTCAGTGTGAGGGGCTTTCCTCTACTCCTCATAGTCACAAGATGGCTGCCAGCAACAGGAAGGTGACAACAGCTCCTAGCATCAAAGAGAGAAGCAGCATCTTGTCTTCATTCCTGTTTGTTCTCAGGGAGGAAAATATTGTCTCAGAAATCAATCACCTGTGATCCTCTCTTTCAGGAGCCCTTGGCCAGAACTCTCCCAACTGCAAGGGATATGGGGCAGTTTAGTATCAACTGTTCCTGAAGGAGGCTGCCTCTGTCCGGTAGGAGGTGGTGAGAGGAGTGGCAGTTGGGAAGTGTCTGATGGTGAGCCTCCTGTGTATGCTGTGAACTCTGACAGTCCTGCATGTGTCTTCTGAATGGACTCGTGGATAAAAGGTATCCCAAAATTCAGGACTGGCTCTTTCACACGTATTAGCTAGTATCTTGAACTACCCTGTCCAATAGGGTAACCATTAGCCACATAGAACTTGATTATTATTATTATTATTATTATTTCGTATTTTTCTGAAGTGAGAAGCAGGGAGGCAGGGAAACAGACTCCTGCATGCACCGAACTGGGATACACCCAGCATACCCACCCACTAGGGAGCGATGCTCTGCCCATCTGGGATGTTGCTCCATTGCAGTCGAAGCTGTTCTAGTGCCTGAGGCAGAGGCCACAGAGCCATCCTCAGCTCCTAGGCCAACTTTGCTCCAATGGAGCCTTGGCTGCAGAAGGAGAAAAGAGATATAAAAAGTAGAGGGGGAAGGGTGGAGAAACAGATGGGCAATTCTCCTGTGTGATCTGGCCGGGAATCACTGGGCATGTGCTCTACCGCTGAACCAACCAGCCAGGGCCTAACCACAAAGAACTTTTAAAAATTAAATTTACATTAATTAAGTGAACCTTAAACTTCATATAGAATAAATGCTTAGATTTTTTCTTTTTGGACAGCTGAGACCTATTGGTTTGGATTATAGTCCAGCTGGTAGTCAGTCCAAGGAAAAATGAATTGAAAAGTAGCTGGTGAGTCTTCTCTCAGTGTCAGGTCTTAGCACAAGATTGACTGCCTTTGGGTGATTCAGCCCCATGTCTCTGTAGATTTATGTGGTGTGACTCCATCTTACACAATACGCCTTCTTTTGAAATGCTTAGCTACAGGTTGCATTTTCACATTTAATGTTTTGCTTGAATATTTTGGACATACTGGTTTAACTTTTAATTATAGCTTGTTCCAGCTGTGACTGTGAACGGGGACCCTTCTGGTAGGACAGACTAATTACCTTGTTTCCTTAACATCCTGTTCCAGTGGAACCACTGCCGTTTTCTAAGTTGAATTACAACGGTTAAATTCTGGGCTCCGCAAGGAAGGGAAATGATTAAGAACGTGTTTAGTGAAGGGAGTTCTTTTGAATTATATTTGTTACAGCCAAAGAAATACTCTTTCCATCCCTAGTGATTTTAAATGCAGTACTGTAAATAACTACTCTGTGGTAATCACTGCTCAAATAGTAAACTAAACTAAACACTGAGGGTAGTAGAATGTAGCCCATCAAGTAGATTGTGCTTCTTGAGACAATTTAAAGAAATAAAATGGCATCTGGGAAAGTTGAGAAGGATATTATTGATGATGGTGAGATTATTGACCTTTAAAGAATCTTAAAGTGTAGTATATACAGTTTTAAAATGTCTCATTGGCCCTGGCCGGTTGGCTCAGCGGTAGAGCGTCGGCCTAGCGTGTGGAGGACTCGGGTTCGATTCCCGGCCAGGGCACACAGGAGAAGCGCCCATTTGCTTCTCCACCCCTCCGCCGCGCTTTCCTCTCTGTCTCTCTCTTCCCCTCCCGCAGCTGAGGCTCCATTGGAGCAAAGATGGCCCGGGTGCTGGGGATGGCTCTGTGGCCTCCGCCTCAGGCGCTAGAGTGGCTCTGGTCGCAATATGGCGACGCCCAGGATGGGCAGAGCATCGCCCCCTGGTGGGCAGAGCGTCGCCCCTGGTGGGCGTGCCGGGTGGATCCCGGTCGGGCGCATGTGGGAGTCTGTCTGACTGTCTCTCCCTGTTTCCAGCTTCAGAAAAATGGAAAAAGAAAATAAATAAATAAATAAAATAAAATAAAATGTCTCATTATTTATACATGATTCTTGTACAAAACCCAGAAATTATAAGCAAGAAACAGTCACTTTTTGTGGTCCCCCTTGTTAGAGTTCACAAATATTAACATTGAGCTGCCTCCATTTCCTAATTTTATTTCTCCATTGTGTCACTTTACATTGGTATAATTGCCAGAAAATATAATTCTGTTTTACAAGTTAATTAAAAAATAAGTTGTACGGTGAGCATTCTGCCATATACAATGTATAGATGGACCCAATTATATTTCTGACATACATACAAGTAGATAAAGTCTACATTTTTTTTTCTTTTTTTATTCTTTTATTTTTTTTTTTTTTTTTTTTGTATTTTTCTGAAGCTAGAAACGGGGAGAGACAGTCAGACAGACTCCCGCATGCGCCTGACTGGGATCCACCCGGCACGCCCACCAGGGGCAAAGCTCTGCCCCTCCGGGGCGTCGCTGTATCGCGACCAGAGCCACTCTAGCGCCTGGGGCAGAGGCCAAGGAGCCATCCCCAGTGCCCGGGACATCTTTGCTCCAATGGAGCCTTGGCTGCGGGAGGGGAAGAGAGAGACAGAGAGGAAGGAGGGGGTGGGGGGTGGAGAAGCAAATGGGCGCTTCTCCTATGTGCCCTGGCCGGGAATCGAACCCAGGTCCCCCGCACGCCAGGCCGACGCTCTACCGCTGAGCCAACCGGCCAGGGCCTTACATATTTTTAATTAACAACTTTATTTCTGTTTGTTCCACAGTATTACATTTGATTAGCTATATTTTACATAAGCAGCCTGGTTTATGGGGAATTATTGTTTTTTGCTATTATAATACTGGAGAGTGCTCCCCTTCAATTACTGATTTAATTAGGATAGTTGCTTAGAACCTAAAAGGTAGTGAGCTGTAAGGCTCCAAAAGATGCCTTCATCTTGGCTTCTGGTACCGCTTCAGGCCTGGCAAGGCTGCGGCCGGGCTTCTGGCGGGACCAGGCGCAGGACCCTGAGCAGACCCTTCCTCTGGCTCTGCAGTGCTCTGGAGCTGGGGAGGTGGACATGGGGCAAGAGGGAGACACAGCTCTACACACATCCCCAACTCTCCCATACTTTCCAGGGACAGGAGAGATGCTGCTGCCTTACAGGGGACTCCGGTGCATGTACCGCCCCTCCCCAGATCATATTCCCAGACTGTAGTCCCCTCACCTTCCGGCGTCACCTGGGTGGGCTCTAGATGCTCCAGCTCTACCCAGAGGAGTTTGGGGTGGCCCACATGGTGTAAGGCAGGAGACTTGTCCAGCACCAAAGCCTGCTTCAGCCGGAACCAGGGAAGAAGGAGGGGCTGGCCGAAATCCTTCACCTGGTGTGGCCAGGTTCCCACCGTAGAAGCAATGGCCCTGGGAGAGGAAGTAGGGCAGAAGAGTCAGAACGCTGGTCTTCCCCTTTCACACTGCCCTCCCATGGCACCCTTGTTTGAGACCGCACCTCTGTGCCGGCCCCTGCTCACCCAGAGGACAGCCCCATGCCTCCTCTGAGCCCCGAGTGGCTGTCCTTAGAGTGGCAGGCTTAACATGGGGTCATTGTGACTCTCATCTTGCCACTGACATTTCTCCTGAAGGCCCTGGACACTGCCCTTCCCAGCCCTCCATGCACCTGGTCATCTGGCCTGAGGATGGAGACAGATTTGTGAGCAGCCTGCTCACCACATCTCCTGTTTTGTGCCTGGTGCTGGTGGTCAGGGGAGATGACTGTGGCGAGTGCAGGCAGAGCAAGATGAGAAAATGATAGTTTGATTTCTAGCAAGATTACTGAATAACAAAAAATGATATATCTTTTGTGGGGCAAAATTACGTTTACAGTTATTTTTATGGGAAAAAAATACAATAGTTAGTTAATAATATAAGAAAATAAAATAAAATGCTAGCTATAAGGGATATAAACAATGGAAGTAGAAATGGTAACATCCAGATAGTTGGAGTGGAGAACAAGAGAATAATAAATTCAACAGAAAATTATGTTCGTTATAATAATGATTTTAAAGATCTCAGAATTGAAAAGTCTCTTTATATGTTAAACTGTCTAGGTAAGAAAAAAACATAACATTTATACACTTCATAGACAATTGTAGTCAACCTGGTCCCTACCGCCCACTAGTGGGCGCTCCAGCTTTTATGGTGGGCAGTAGTGGAGCAACCAAGGTATAAATAAAAAGATAAATTTAACTATAGTAAGTTGTCTTAAAAAGTTTATTCTGTCAAACAGCAAAAATCCAACATAAAGTACTTAGTAAGTGATTATTATTATGTGCTTTAACTTGCTGTAACTCTGCTTTATAAATTTTATAAAGTAAAGGTACTTCCCTACTTTATAAATCACCATTACTGTAGAACTGGTGGGCAGTTAGAAAATTTTACTACTAACAGAGATACAAAAGTAGGCAGTAGGTTTAAACAGTTGACTATCCGTGGTTAAGAACATCAAAAAGAAAAGGAAAATTCTAAAACCTTCCAGAAACATCAAGACAAAGAATCTCCAGAGTAGATGACCTACAAAGATATAAGAGCAGTTTATATATTATATATATTTGTTTAAGTGAGATGAGGAGAGATAGACTCCCGCATGCCCCAGGACTGGGATTCACCTGGTAACCCCGTCTGGGACCAATGCTTGAATCAATCAAGCTATCTTCAGCGCCTGAGGCTGATGTTTGATCCAGTGATACCACTGGCTGTGGGAGGAGAAAAGAGAGAAAAGATGGTTGGAGAGAGTAGATGGTGGCTTCTCTTCTGTGCACTGACTGGAAATTGAATCAGGGATGTCTATATGCCGGGCCCACACTCTATCTACTGAGCCCACTGGCCAGGCCCAAGAACTGTATTCACATCATTCTTTTGATAATTACTTTTTTTTACAGAAAACTGGATACAAAAAGTCAGTAGAGCAATAATTTTAGAGTAATAAATGAAAACAAGTTCATTTTCAGAATTTTTTATATGTCTGTTAATGTGTGACTACAATAAAGATATTCTCGGGCATAAAAGGCCTTAGAAGTTTACCACAGAACACTTTAGAAGTTCTCTAAGGAGAAGTGGTCTAACAAGAAGAGAAGTAGCCTGACATGTGGTGGTGCAGTGGCTAGAGCATTGACTCGGGACACTGTGGTTCCAGGTTCCAAACCCCGAGGTTGCTGGTTTGAGTGCAGGCTTGCCAGCTTGACCATTGGGTTGCCAGCTTGAGTTTGGGATCATTGATGTGATCCCAAGGTCGCTGGCTTGCGCCCAAGGTTGCTGGCTTGAGGAAGGGTTCACTAGCGGGGCTGGAACCTCTCTTTTAGGCATGTATGAGAAGCAGTCAATGAACAATTAAGGTGACACAACTACGAGTAGATTCTGCTTTTCATCTGTCTCCCTTCCTCTTTCTCTCTCAAAAGAAAATAATAAAAAAAGAGAAGTAAACTAAAAGGAAGAGGGTATGACCAGATATATGGGACATGTAAGGGTGATTAAATAACTTTGTAATTGTTATCATTGTCTAAAACCCTAATGACCAAAGAAAAAAAGAGAAAAAGTATAACAAGCTGGAACAAATTTTCTAAACAATATCAAATTTGTCATGGTTATGAAGGTATCTTAAAGTTATTGATTTTTTTAGGGTAATATGTTGATAAATACATTAAGAAGTAAACAAACATAAGTATCAGACAAATAACATAGCAAAAATAAAAAGCATTCAATTTTGCCTAGCCAGTGGAAAACATGGAAGGAGAAACACGAAACAAAGTGAACACAGAAAATATGAAGTGCCCTGACCGGTTGGCTCAGCGGTAGAGCGTCGGCCTAGCGTGCGGAGGACCCGGGTTCGATTCCCGGCCAGGGCACACAGGAGAAGCGCCCATTTGCTTCTCCACCCCTCCGCCGCACTTTCCTCTCTGTCTCTCTCTTCCCTTCCCGCAGCCAAGGCTCCATTGGAGCAAAGATGGCCCGGGCGCTGGGGTTGGCTCTGTGGCCTCTGCCTCAGGCGCTAGAGTGGCTCTGGTCGCAACATGGCGACGCCCAGGATGGGCAGAGCATCGCCCCCTGGTGGGCAGAGCGTCGCCCCTGGTGGGCGTGCCGGGTGGATCCCGGTCGGGCGCATGCAGGAGTCTGTCTGACTGTCTCTCCCTGTTTCCAGCTTCAGAAAAATGAAAAAAAAAAAAAAAAAAAAAAAAAAAAAAAAAATATGAAGTAAGTCCCAGAAAGTTAGTAAAATTTATCAATTAAAATTTAGAAACTCTCGGCTCTGGCCAGTTGGCTCAGTGTAGATCATCAGGCAGGCATGTGGATATCCTGGGTTCAATTCTCAGTCAGGGCACAAGTAACCATCTGTTTCTCCATCTCTCCCCTTTCTCTCTTTTTCTCTTTCTCTCCCACAGCCATGGCTTGATTGGTTCAAGCACATTGGTCCTCGGGTGCTGAGGATGACTCCCTGGAGCCTCTGCCTCAGGTACTAAAAATAGCTCAATTTTGAGCATGGCCCCAGATGGGAAGAGCATTAGCCCCAGATGAGCATTGCTGGGTGGATCCTGATCAGGGCACATGTGGGAGTCTGACTCCTCTCCTCTCACTTGGAAAAAGAGGGAAAAAATTTAGGAAATCTCAAGATAAAAAAATAAATAAAAATAAAGCAAGATCCAACAATATGCTGTGTACATGAGACACTTTGAAAGCAAAGTAAAATAATATGTTTAAAATTAAAGACTAGAAAAAGATATAAACAAAAAGAAAATTGGGTAGCACTCTTTCTATATGATTAAATAGCATCCTAGACCAAATAATAAAGGAAAAAGGGGACAGTTATATGCTTGGAAAATGAACCTCTGAACAAGGATATATAGCCACCATGAACATATTAATATATGCAGTAACATAGCCTCAAAATATATAAAATGACAACTGACAGAATGCTGGGTTGATTATCATCGGAGATTTTAAAAACAAACTGATAGATCAGCAAACAAAAAATAAGCTCTGATACCGAAAATCTGAATACAATTAATAATATCCAACTGCTAAATATATTATATATGTTGAACTCTGCACTAAATGGAGAATATATTCTTTCTTAGTATAATGTAATATTTACAAAAGTTTGTGGTCCCAGTAGAGCCCAAGTTCTGCGTCGATCAGGCGTCCCTGATTCGACTTCCCAGTGCAGTGGGACACTCCTGCTTATAAGCAGGGATGGCAGCCTCTTCGAGACTACTCTTGAGGCAGCTATTGGGATGCTATTGTTAAGTGCCACCGGAAAAAACACGACCGACACACAAACTAGTTGCAATAATCACACAGGCAGTTTATTATTCACAAATCCTTTTGGCGTGCCTGGGTACAGCTTAAGGGCGCCCCCTTGACATGCTCCTCTCAGCTGTCTTTGGTCAGAAGTCAGATTGGCGTGGAGACAGTCCACATCAACGTTGGGGTCTGGGCAACTACTGCAGCACAGGGCCCCTCAGCTTTAGTACCTTTTCTGGCTAAGGCCTTCTAACAGGTGTCAATCTACAGGATTATCACCTCAAATCACCTTTTTGGGAGTTCCTTTCAGGGAATCCCCTCTATGTCAATCTACTGAAATGTTTACATTAAACCACTTTTTTAGATGTTCTTATTTACATTAATTTACAAAGTTAATGTAAATAACACCAAGCCACTTCTTATCTATGTATAACTTCACACACATACTAACTGGGCCCTGCTTGAAAGTCACAGTCTGTTTATCACATTACACAGTTATGGCACTAAGCCTCTATGTTAATTCCTATCCAAATGGCATAAATTTATTTAAATTTAATAATTATTTTTAATATCATTTTAATTACTTTTATATATCTTCCATATTTTTATATTTCTATATATTTAATTACTATAACCTTATATTACTACAACATTTATCATGTACTAGACAACAAAAGAATCCCTAAAAAATTCCATAAGATCAGTATTATACAGACCATTTTCTGTAAAGAACCAGATACTAAATAATTTTGGCTTTGAAGAGTAGATGGTATCTGTTTTAACTACTCAACTTTACAATTGTAGCGCAAAAACAACTACAGATAATACATAAATGAATAGATGTGTTCAAGTAACTTTATTTACAAAAAAATGTGGCTGGCCTGACCAGGCAGTGGGACATTGAATAGAGTGTCGGACTGGGACGTGGAGGACCCGAGGTCACCAGCTTGAGCTCAGGCTCATCTGGTTTGAGCAAGGCTCCTCAGCCTGAGCCCCAGGTCGCTGGATCGAGCAAGGGGTCACTTGGTCTGCTGTAGCCCCCCAGTTAAGGCACATGTCAGAAATCAATCAATGAACAACTAAGGAACCGCAACGAAGAATTGATGTTTCTCAACGCTCTCCCTTTCTGTCTGTCTGTCCCCATCTGCCCCACTCTCTGACTCTCTCTGTTTCTGCGAAAACAAAAACAAAAACAAAAACATGTGGCTGGAAAAATTTTAAACATAGACTACAGTTTGTTGATTTTCTTTTTTTTCTAAAGAGTGGGACAGACAGTGGCAGTCAGACAGGAAGGAAGAAAGATGAGAAGTATCAACTCATAGTTTCAGCACCTTAGTTGTTCATTGATTGCTTTTTCATGGTGTCTTGACCCAGGGGAGGCAACTCCAGCAGAGCCAGGGACCCCTTGCTCAAGCCAGCAAGCTTGGGCTCAAGCCAGCAACTTTGGGCTTCAAGCCAGCGACCTTTGGGCTCAAGCCAGTGATGGTAGGTTCATGTCTCTGATCCCATACTCAAGCTGGCAACCCCACAGTCAAGCCAGGTGAGCTTATGCTCAAACCAGCAACCTCAGGGTCTCAAACCTAGGTCCTCAACATTTCAGACTAACACTCTATCCACTGCACACTGACTGATCAGGCTGTTGACTCAGTATAGTTTAATATGTATATTTTAGAGAGTAATAGTAAAATTTGTGGTTTAGTCATCCTACCCAGTGTATATATGGTAAAGAAATTCATTTACAGACACAGTAGCTATATCTGAAGATTTCAATGCTCTTTGCAGGGATTTGGGGGAAATTTAAGTGTTGATCTCTGGGGAATTGGATAAGTAAAATATAGTGAGCAAATCCTAGAAAAGGCTATGTAGCATGTGGAAGCAAGGGACTAGATGTAACTGAGCATCATAATATATATTAATATCACAGAATATGTGATCTTTTGTGATTTGGTTTTTTTCACTTAACATAATGTTTTCATGGTTTGACCACGTTATCGCATATATTGATATCAATACTTCATTTATTTTCGTTGCCAAGCAATATTCCAGGGTATAGATATACCAAATTTTGTTTACCTATTTTTCAACTGATGAATGTTTAGGCTGTTTCTACTTTTTGGTCATATGGATGTTGCTGTTGTAAATATTCGTGTACAGGTTTCTGTGTGCACATATATTTTCATTTTTCTTTATTTTATCTAGCAAGAGAGAGAAAGATGGGAAGAGAGAGATGAGAAGAATGAAGTCATAGTTGTGGCATTTTAGCTGTTCATTAATTGCTTTTCATACACACCTTGTCCAGAGGGCTGTAGCTGAGGGAGTGACCCCTTGCTCCAGCAAGTGACCTTGGCCTCAAGTCAGCAACCTTGGGCTTTAAAACAGTGACCATTGGGCTCAAGCCAGCAACTGTTGGATCATATCTATGATCCTACGCTCAAGCTGGTGAACCTGTGCTCAAGTTGGTGAGCCTGCACTCAAGCCAGTGATCTTCCTCAGTGTTCCAGGTTGGCACTCTATCCACTGTGACTCCATCTGGTTAGGCTTTCATTTTTTTCTTGGGTAGAGTTGACAAGTGAAATTTTTGGGTCATCTAGGGGGTTGATAATTCCACCATCTGGGTTGTCTTGGGTTTGGTTATACTTTCTTTATATCATATACTTTTGATCAGTGAGTGGTTTTTTATATTTTATGTAAAGTGGTACAAGGTTAATTTTCAACTGTACACTTAAAAATGATCAAAATGATAAATGTTATGTATATTTTACCACAATTTAAAAAAATTAAACGTAAAGTTACCATATGACCCATCAGTTTACGATAGCTAAGTGAAAAGAAGCAAGTCATAAAAGAACACATATGGCCTGAGCAGGCAGTGGCACAGTGGATAGAGTGTTGGACTAGGACACAGAGGAACCAGGTTCGAAATCCTGAGGTCACCATCTTGAGCACAGGCTCATCTGGCTTGAGCATGGGCTCACCAGCTTGAGCCACTTCAGCCTGCTAAGTGGCTTATTCTTCTGAATAAACTATTTTAAATTAAGCCAGTCTAGGTGTTCAGGAAGGAAAGGGGAAATACGTACCTTCTTTGACCAACATCTTTTTCTACTTGTCCTCAGCCAACATCACAAATTGTCATTCTGTGGCCACTGTGTAAACTGCTATTACTAGGCTCTAAGCTCTGGGGGCTTCTGGCTCCAATTCTATTCCTGCCATCCTTTGAGGGCACTGGCACATAAGGGACTAAATTAGTTATATAGCTTACCACATATTTATGAATCATTAATTCTCAAACTAGTGTCTATTTGTGGCTTTGTCTTGTTCTGAGTGCTGAGCAAATTATGGAAAAGTTGTCCCAACAGATAACCCTCAATGTTCATAGTCAGGTAGATGACGTAAACATACATGCAGAAAAAATGCAAAATGATGTGATAGAGACAAAATGGATTAATCCAGTATGAATTAGATTAAAGTTTTTTGGAAAAAGCACTACTTCAGCTGGAAATTTAGGAATTTAGACAAATATGAAGAATGAATTCTAAGCTTTCCCTGCCACTGACAGGCTGTATCTCCAATACTCAAGTAATTTTGTAAGAACACATTGTTTCTTATTCAACAACTTCCTCTACCCCTTAATACTCTTTAGCAATCTTTCCTACTTATGTAAATTATCTCACATGATATCTACCTTCACATAAAAAGATGACTCCAGAGCCCAGTTTGAAAAGATTTTAGCTAATTAGATAGGACATAAATGTCAATGGGTCATTTGTTATTCCAGGTATTTGAGACTTTTAACTGCAGTGAGACTTGGCTTTTAACAGTGTCTTGGACTAAAATCTTTTTTATCAGAAAGGAAACAACTTTTATTCCCAGTAGTCATTTGACTAGGGGCTCCATGCCTGCTTTCAAAGTTGTTCATGTACACGCTCCAGATTCTCCATCATGGATGAGAAATTGGCTCTGCCCAGGAGGAAAAGTCTTGCGAAGACAGATAGGAAGAAGGATGTTTCCCATGGCCTGGGTGAGACTGTAATGCTATTTTGTTGCAGCCTTTGCTCTGAATCAGATATGGGCCACCTTCCTTGGGATACCACAGGTAGTAACACCAGGTACTAAGAAAAAATACCTAACTAACCCTTCTGTGACCTGTCCTTTCCACTACATAGGCAATTGTATGCCCAAAGCTTCAAGGCTCCAGCTCCAAGCTAAAGTTGATTAAGCTGAGAATCAGACAGGAAAAAAAAAGACTTCCTTCACTTCATCTTTTTGAAGACATATCCTTTTACCATCCAGAGAGGAAGGGATATATTTGCCTACCAACAATCAAAACACAGTGCCTGTCAGTATTTCATTAATTTGACAAACTCAATCTGATAAATCACTGGTTTGCAGATAAGATTTGAGAATATACAACTTTGTTGAATGAAATGATCCTTGGGAGAGAGGGAAATGGTGAGAAGTCAGAGCCCTTGAACAAAGGTATGGAAGTGTGGTATAGACTAGACGCAGTCTGATTTCTGATAATCTTGGATTAAAATCTTCACTAAAACTAAGATCCATTTGTTTTATAAAGTTTCTTTAGTGTGATTCACTTGAAAAAAAAAATTTTTTTACCTGACAGTTGAAATCTTTTTGCAAATATTGTTTCTTATTTTACTCTGGGTCTCTCTTGCTTTTCTTCTCTAATAACTTCAAGTATTTAAGGATTTTTTTTAAATCACTTAGCCTGGCATTGTTCAATCTGTGTCCTGAACTTCTTTCCACTACTCAAGTTCACATACTACAAACATCAAACAATGTTATTCGCCTCTGTATCTGCTACATCCACTCTCTCTCCTGCATGCTGAGGATTGTTTTATCATGGCTGCATTTCTATGTTTACAAATCCTTTCCATCATAAGCTGTCATTCAGTGGATTCCCTATCTGGTCTGTGTATAGGAAACTAACAAAATTTCACCTGAGTTGTTGGTTATTGTTAAGCAGTTTTACAGATAGTAGTATGAGTACACATGAAAATGAAGACTATCTTTAAAAACCATTGAGTATCATAGGATGCAAACTCCATGAGGAAAAGGAATATGTCTCTTTTGTCACTCATTTTAGTCCCTATTACAGTGAACTATTCATAATATTTGATTAATATTTATTGACTCAAACAATAAATTAAGACAAAGCAGACATTTCAGCTAATTATTTAGCCACTATGTTAAGTGTAGGTTGGAAGATCAATTAACAGGCAAATACCTTTTAAAAAATAATGAGAAGAAAATAAGCAATCTTTTTTTTTTTAGTGTATTTTCATTTATTTATTTATTTTTACAGAGACAGAGAGAGAGTCAGAGAGAGGGATACATAGGGACAGACAGACAGGAACGGAGAGAGATGAGAAGCATCGGTTATCAGTTTTTCCTGGCCACACATTAGTTGTTCATTGATTGCTTTCTCATATGTGCCTTGACGCGGGCATTCAGCAGACCGAGTAACCCCTTGCTCAAGCCAGCGACCATGGGTCCAAGCTGGTGAGCTTTTGCTCAAACCAGTTGAGCCAGCGCTCAAGCTGGCAACCTCGGGGTCTCGAACCTGAGTCCTTCCGCATCCCAGTCCGACGCTCTATCCACTGCTCCACCGCCTGGTCAGGAAAATAAGCAATCTTAAAGGAATAGATAGGAAGAAATGCCTGGACAAATCCTTGAAGTCTGAGAGCTCAACTAAAGATATTATTTTTAAGCGTTCATTAAGATTAAAGGTAGGGAGAGTTTTATTAAACCTACAGACCAAGCAAGGATACTATCTTACAATCCAATATATATTTATTTTAAAATGCTGCCCAAATGAAATTGTGGATTTTAATTTTTCTCACATAGATATAATCTCCTTTTTCTTTAATTTTTCCCTCCAAAATATTTACATACTTATCTCACCTCCCAAAGTATAAAATCTGTGAAGGCAAAGTTCACAGCTGATTAATCCTTGCTTTTTGCCTCTTTCCTCCCTGTGTAATGAATGGCTCAGTGCGTGCCAACAACGTGAGCACAGCGAGTGCTGCTGGAGCTGAGGGGATAGACTGGCTACAGCCCTGAGTAGTGAGGCTGAGAGTGAGTCTCAGACAGACATGATTAGGAATGAACCAGAACAAGGCCAGCTTCCTAAGGAGACATGCAGTCTGATGGTTGACTGACTTTCAGCTTCACCATTCTCCTTCTTCCTACATTTTGAACCTGAAGGGAAATATACTCTTTTTGATTAGTTTTTAAGGAGGAGCCTCATTAAAAACAAAACAAAACTAACAACAAAAAAATGTGCAACGTGAAATTCTTTACATGAAATACAGTGTAACTGATGGCTCTTCATTTGCATTTTATTGGTGTTCTTTAAAACAGTCTAAACATTCCAGAAGGTCACTCTCTCTGGTATTTATCACTGCTGTGCCAGAGACCTTGATAGTTTATCAAGGGGAAGTTGTCCGTTTTTGGAATAAAACAAAATACAAATTTTTCTTACCGTCAATAAACCTTATTAAATAATATAATTGCCATTAGTATTGATTTCTTGCCAGCGTGAGGGCAATTTGTATATTCCATTTTTGAAAAATGTTTTATGTTTTGATGCGAAAAATTGAACCACTGCTTCTTTGATATCTTCTTTTTTTTTTTTGCATTTTTCAGAAGCTGGAAACAGGGAGAGACAGTCAGACAGACTCCAACATGCGCCCGACCGGATCCACTCGGCACGCCCACCATGGGGCGATGCTCTGCCCACCAGGGGGCGATACTCTGCCCATCCTGGGCGTCACCATGTTGCAACCAGAGCCACTCTAGCGCCTGAGGCAGAGGCCACAGAGCCATCCCCAGCGCCCGGGCCATCTTTGCTCCAATGGAGCCTTGGCTGTGGGAGGGGAAGAGAGAGACAGAGAGGAAGGCACGGCGGAGGGTTGGAGAAGCAAATGGGCGATTCACCTGTGTGCCCTGGCCTGGAATCGAACCCGGGTCCTCCGCACGCTAGGCCGACGCTCTACCGCTGAGCCAACCGGCCAGGGCCGATATCTTCTTAATTTTTGAATTTTTTTGCTCCTCAAAAATTGTAAGGACAAAAACAAGTGATAGAGGGTGCTAAGTCCAGGGAATATGGTGGATGCCACAGACATGCATCTGTAGCATTTCTTCCTTGTTGAATTTGTAAAAATTACAGTGGCGTAAATGAACTTTATCAGTAGCCATGGGTACACTATCGCTTCACACATAAGACTAACGTGAATCAACTCTGTTTTAGTTAATTTGCTACGTCAGTATGTATACATAAATGATAAAAATAGAGAGGCACACATGCGCCAAATAAACGTGCTTATGTGTCGAAACTTGTGATAGAAATGGACAGAACTTTCCGGTAGACCTTATATATGATTTTTTTAAAAAGGTACCCTTCTGGGAAATAGAACACCTATGGTATAGACATTAAAATGAATAGATCTAGAATTTCTGATTCACCCTAAGTTTTAAAGTTTATATTTTAGTGTACTAAACATATAAAGCAATAAAACAAAAATGTTTGATGGGTTGTTTATTCATAAAATGTATCTTTTATACTTACATAAAATATAAGATCTCTTTAATAATGTGTTGATCGGTTAATTTAGTGCATTTCCTACATTACTTTATTGTATCGAATGGCTGAGGGTCATTCTTGAGTTTGAGCACTGAACAATTATTTCTTTCTGTGATTATGATGAATCTGTCCTTATATTACAAAGGGAGAGACTATAATACCATCTGGGCAGTTACACTGCCCTGGCTCCAGTATTGCTGAAGTATATATATAACCTGCACCTATAGTATGTTTACTTTTTTTTCTTTGGCTTCAGTCTCTCTATCCCCATAAAATAGGGATTATAATATCATATTTCATAGAACTAAAGACACCGCTTGTAAAATGATGCATTAACTCATACTAATACAAAAATAAGAGTGTAAATTAAAATCTGACTGACTTCTTTTGATTGTAAAAATATTCCAAGAAAAAGCCCAGATGTCAGAGAACAACAGCTCTCTGGTTTGTTTCTTTCTCTTTGCAGTTAATCTTGTATTGGTTTTAGACATAATCATTAATTTACTAGGCTTGGCTTTCTGTGTTCTGTTCTATTTTTTCTAATTCTAGAACTTTTATCTCAGTCTTTTTCTCACTTAGAATCTGGAAATTTTAAAATTACGACTTGGATTAGGAGGCTTAAAGGGAAGGTCTAACTCATCTGAGAGACCGTATATAAACATATTTACTATATAACTTTTAAAATCTTATATTAGGAGAAGAAATCTAATAATGGAACAGACTGCTCAAAATTTTCTTCCAACTATAAGATCTATTGTTAATAATTTAATTAATCTGCTAAAACTAATCTAACAGCTATAGAGTAAATTATTCTGTGATTACTTTAGGTGTACCTCAAATGACAATTTAGGAATTTAACATCACTATTTGAAGAGGAAGTCAATTATTTTTAAAGTTTACTTCAAAACTAAACCTAGCAGTCTGTAAGAACTAACACATAGCACCCTGTTATAACCCAGTAGATATGTCCAGAAATAAACAGAACACCCTCCCATGGTATTTTAATATGTATACCTCATAGCAATAGCTAAACTAATTATAAGAACAAAAAAACCTAATTTTAAATTGTGTTAGGATATTAGAACATTTATTTCTACTGTAACTATTTCATTGGTTTGTGGAAAAATCATCAGATGAAAAATGTCTAAAAATTATCTGTAAATTTGAGAAAAATTTTATTTATAACTAATAAAAGATTTAGGAACCCTTGAAAAAAAGGATATAATTTTATAATGATAAGAAATAGCATTTAAGTGAATCAATCTGATATTTTTAAATGACAGTAATTTAATAATTTATTACCTTTTGTGATTTTCACTTAGCCTTTCCTTTGCAGAGATAAATCAATAAGAAAAAGATAACTATAAGAGCGTTTATCTCACAAATTTGCAAATGATATCTTTAGTTCAGTGATTTGTTAAACTTCTACTTATCACTCTGACTCACTGTCAGTACATTTTTTTCATATGTTTAATAGGCTTAGAAATGTTTTAATCATTGGAGAGTGTGATGCCATGGTAGTAAAAGTATGAACACTTGATTCTGTTAGTCTATTTCTCCAGCTGGTATTACTATTTCTGTTAACTGGATATTCATTTTCTTACAATAATAGTTGGAATGAGATTTTTCTCCATCTTGTATACAACATAGCTAAGAAACATTTAGATTTGAAATATAAGATTTTGTAAATCTGAACACATAAAAATAGCTCAGAGTTTTGGTTATACATAGAGTGACCAAATAGTTGTAGCCCTTGAAAACACATCTTTGAAGATGACACATTGAATAGCATCACCCATGTCTTCTGTGATAATGATCTTGTGAACTTAAGATCCATGATAAAGGCATTCTACTGTAAACATAACTATTTTAATCTTATTTCAAAATTACATCATATTCAGCTTACTTAGCAATTGCACATGGATGATGATTTTGCATGTTGACTTTTAAATTTCACCAAATTAGCTTGGCTGCAACGTCTGGAAGAGTTTCAGTGCTTGTGTGTGTGTGTGTGTGTGTGTGTGTGTGTGTGTGTGTGTAAGAGATAATGTAATATTAGAAATTATAACAGTGGAGTTTGAGTATATTCATGTAGGCAAAAGAGCATATTGGTCATGAGGGTAAAAGCAATAACAAAGGAAAGGGGGTGCAAAAGATGGTGTGGAGTTTGCAAGTAGATTTAAGGACATATGTTTTGTATAATATATTTTAAAAAGTATACAGCAGCCAGCCAAGCATATAAAACAAAATATTTATGTACTATTTTCTATTAAGAAAAATAAATATAGACATATATATTACATATATTATATTATACACACATATTTCTCTGTGCTTATGATTATAATACCCAGTAAAACCTGCCATAGAGCATTAGTATAATACTTACAAAATTTTGGAAACTTTAGGTATTTGTTAATATGATGTAATAAAACAACATGTGCTAGTCAGATGAGCTCCAAGAAATTCTAAGGTAAAAATGTGATGCAGCACCATTCTGATCCAGCTGCTGTTTGCCACAAATTGATGGTAGTTTTGTATTTTCAAATTTCAAAACATTTTTAGTGTTGGTTGCTGACAGAGATTCCTGGAATCATTTTATCAGCACAAATTGGTAAGATTGGGCCTGTAGGTACAGCGGAATAAAATTATATGACATTTAAAATTGTAAAAGACTACCTTGTTAAGGACATTAAAATATGCAATACAAACATTTGTTAGTCATGAGGAAAGTGAAAATAAAAACTGCAATGAGATACCACTTCACAGACAACCAGATGGCTGTTCTTAAAAAGACAGACAATAACAAGTGTTGACAGAAAAATAGAAATAACGGAATTCTCATACTGCTAGTAGAAATGTAAAATGATGTATCCACATTAGAAAACAGTCTAGCAGTTCCTCAAGTGGCTAAATATAGAGTTAACATATGGTCCAGCAATTCTATTCCTATGTATGATATATAACCAAGAGAAATGAAAGAATGTCCACATAAAAATTGCTTTATGAGTCTTCACAGAAACAATATTTATAATAAACAGCTAAAAAGTGAAAACACCTCAAAATGACCATGAACTGATGAATGAATAAACTACTATGTTTATACACTGAAATAGATTTGTAATCAAAAGAAACGAAGTCCTGATACATGTTATAACATTGATGAACCCTGAAAACATCATACTAAATGAAAAGAAGTTAGTTTCAACTGACCACATATTGTGTGATTTCATTTATAAGAAATACTCAGTATAGGCAAATCTATGGAGACCACAAAGAAATTAGCAGATGCCTGGGGCTGGGGGATAATGGAGGGTTGGGAATTTACAATAAAACAGTGCAAGTGTTTTGTTGGGGGTAAGTCCTGTTCTAAAATTGACTGTGGTGATACATGCACAACTCTGTAAATATACCAGAAGCCATTGTATTGTATTTTTTAAATTTTTGGATTTCATAGAATGTGAATTATATCTCAGAAAAGTTATTTAAAAAGTATAAAGTTTTATTTGGGGCAAAAAATTACTACTATAAGAACAATAATTAACTTGGAGATTAAAGAAAGAGAATTGTCAATGAAAGTGGGCTGAAGAGGATTTCAAAAAGATTGGCAATACCTGTATTGCATTTTCAAATTTGAGCAATATGTACACTGATATTTGTGATAGTAGCCTTTATAATGCTTTCTATGTTCCAGATATTCTAATGGACATTGTAATGTTCATCAGATTATTTTTCTTTCATGTTTTGTGATTACAATACTGCATCTTACTAAATTTTTGATGCATTGCCATTATCTGTGAAGACTAAGTCAGGGATCTTCCTGAAATTACATAGTTCTTTTTTTCTTTTTAGTGAGAGAGACAGTGAACAAGAGAGAAGGACAGACAAGGACAGACAGACAGGAAGGGAGAGAGATGAGAAGCATCAATTCTTTGTTGTGGCACCTTAGTTGTTCATTGATTGCTTTCTCATATGTGCCTTGACCAGGGGGATCCAGCCAAACCTGTGACCCCTTGCTCAAGCCAGTGATCTTTGGACTCAAGACAGTGACTTTGGGTCATACCTATGATTTCACGCTCAAGCCACAGAGCCCACGCTCAAGCTGGTGACCCCACTCTTAAACTGGTGAGTTCGCGCTCTAGCTCACAAACTCAGGGTTTCGAACCTGAGTCTTCAGCATCCCAGGTTAATACTCTATCCACTGTGCCACTGCCTGGTCAAGCTTAAATTACATAGTTCTTAAATTTACATGTTTGCTAATCTTGTGGTTACTACTACAGTGTAATCTTTTTAAGGGGAAGAATACAAATAATGGATTGCCACCCAAAACACATGGGTCAAATATGTGAATGAAATTTTTTTTTCTGTTTTAACAGGCCACATGTATACACATTACTCTATTAATGCATTCTCTCTCTTCTTTTATTGTCAAATGCCCCCTTTCCTGGTTTTTGGAATTTCCTTTATAACAGTGATAAATTCACATTTTAAATTAAATCCTACTAATATGATTCATATTGTAGTAACAAATTCAGAAAAAATATAAAAGGAAAGTTTGAATTAATGAACAAAATTAATCTCATTAGGAGCATGATAATATTAAAGTAGCATAATACCTCAAGAAATTGATTCTTAAAAATTTTAGTAGCCTATATAGATTTCATGATATATATTTCAATAAAAATTTTGTAGAAATTGCTTTAATATTTCTACAATAACAAAAATATGTTGATCAGGGAAAACAAAAAAGAGGGTGGTGAGTACAGAATAAAATACACCCTCAAATATACCATTTTATCATATGGATTATTTGTGGCGGAAGGCATTTTAGAAATAAATACAAGAAAAACTTTACTTGCTCTTTTATTTGCTCAATAACAGTACCTAGATTTGTGACAGTATCCCTCTTTCCTCTTTAGCAATAAGGGCAGAAGTCAATCACTAGCGATCTTTTTAGACCTTTATTTACTCAGAAACAGCACCACAGGAATCTACATAATAAATTTTGATAAAAGTAGCCATTATCCATCATTACATTTGTGTTATTAGAATTTGACCACCTAGCAACTCAAAGTCCTCTTTCTTTAGGTGTTGATTTCTCTAAAAATATATTGTTAAAACGGTGTATAAGCTCAAATTCTAACCACCGCTTTGCTTTACTCATCACTCGGTGCTCCCATAAGTTAATAAACTTCTGTTTCATTTTTTTTTTAATCTTTCTATTGTTAGTCCATTTTTCAGGTCCCCAGACAATAAACCAAAGATAAGTAGAGGTAAAAAAGTCTCAGGGAGTTCTGTTGTGTTATATAAAAGTGGAGTAGCCTGTCCTGTGGTGGCGCAGTGGATAAAGCATCGACCTGAAAATGCTGAGGTCGCCAGTTCAAAACCCTGGGCTTGCCTGGTCAAGGCACATTTGGAAGTTGATGCTTCCAGCTCCTCCCTCCTTCTCTCTCTCCCTCTCTGTCTCTCTCTCTCCCTCTCTCCTCTCTAAAAATAAATAAATATAATTTTAAAAAATTAAAAAAAAAGTGGAGTAGTAATATAAATGATGTGAAGAAAAATATATGGGCTGATAGGATTTAATTCTCCTCCACCTTACATATAACAAGAAATGGCAATTTTGATAGCATACTTTCCTATATTTTATCTTAATTTTTAAATTCATAATATCCTTCTTTACAGATTCATAAAGGCATCCATGTCAACTATTGTAAAATACAATGAATGTGCATGATCCTTGCTTGGACCAAGATCAGGGGCTAGTTATGAATACTTGGCACCTGTTTCATTACAATTAGACCACTAACCTGGCAACCCATTGGGATCCTTATTGCGGGTAAGTCATTGATATTCCAATCCTCTTTTAGACTAGGCACACTATCATTATTTATCTTCTTTCTGAGTTCTAAGGCAATGTAGAAAATAAGGTAAAAACATTCTTATTGGCCTTAAGAAGTCCTAGAAACTTCCTCTACTTTCCTTCTGTTCAAAAGATCTTGGCCATGTAATACTAACTCTTTTCACTTTAGTTTCTTCCTCCATAAAAATACTTACTTAACTTTGAATTTGCTTGGACTGGAACCTTAAACTATTGTATATGCAGACCAGTGACTTTAATTTTATTTTTTATTTTTAGGTTTTTCACTTGTCTACTTACCTCTTTTTAGATTCTTGGCCTCTATTTAACCTATTTACATATACTAATTCTGAGTTCCTCAAGACATAATTTAAACTATTGAACTTTTTGTAGCTGTTCATGTTTTACCCATGTAATTTTGTTATTTTAAGTTTCTTCTCCATCAGTCTACCACTTTAAGATCAAAGAAAAGTATTAGACCCTTTTGACAATATTTCATGACTCTGTGAATATCACTCTCTTTTTCTTAGCCATATAGATTTCCCATGAGAAGGACTCAGTTTTCATTTCTAAGATAAACAGACACACACACACACACACATAACAAAAAGAATAAATATTCAGAATATTACTTATATAATAAACAGAAAAATAATTGATAAATTCACTTTGATCTTTATAAAGACAGAATAATGTCCATTCACTCAGTCAATCTCAAAATAATTGAATATATTTTAACATCTCATCTCATAATATTTATAAACCACATACAGGGGAAGTAAGGACCATATCCTTTCTGGGGTTTAGACCTCCCATCACCTTCTACTTTTAGAAAGCTCAATAATATGGTTGCATAAGTAAATAAGGATTTATTTATATATGTACTTTTTATCTGTAGCAGCTTTTAAGGCTCTATAGTAAAGGCAGTGCTAGGGTTTAGGAAAATACCAAGGACAGTTCTTTAGCTTCTTCTGATGTTTTGCCACATTGGTAGGACCACTCAAAATGTGCTTGGTTCATTTTATCTGTGCTTGGTTCATTTTATCTAATCACAGATCCAAATGCAAAATTCTCTAAGGCATCCGGTGTATTTGCATAAATCTCTTGAGAATACAAGTGTAAGTATTCAAAAGAGGGTGGTCTAGTTTCAGGAAAATAACTGTGAATTTCCTACAGGTAAAGTAGAGAGCTGGGGCAGTGAGGTCACAAAAAACAAACCTGGTTCAGCCAGCAAAGGAAAAAACACATTAAAATTTAGGTTTGAAAGTACCGATTGACTACTTACTCTGTTCCAGGATCTCTGTTATGAGGTCCCACAGGTTATCGCATACCACCTCTACAACAATCTTGTAAACCCCTCAACTTATCCAAGGAGCTGAATCAGGTTTTGAATGTGGAAACTCGTAATTTCAAATACCACATCACTGCCTTTAAATACATGTGTCTAATCTTATTTTGTTTTTGAAGTTTATTTTAAGTAGATTCTCAATATTCATTTCTTTTATAGTATCAAATGTGATCATGGCCAGGATATGAAATGTGAAGCATGAATTTATTTTATCTTTTTATTGTTTGGCAATTACTTAAATTTTCTCAAATGCTAGGCTTTGTTAACTCTGCAGATCTAGGTCTTTGGGTTTATTAATACTTGGAAGTGTTAAGCCTAATCCAGAAGGATGTGAAAGATTGAAGACACAAACAAAATCCGTTGATTACACATCAAAGCTTTATTTTCTAGCTTGGCCAAGCAGCAGCAACTCCGACAGAAATCTGAGGGAGAGTGCGCTAGCCCTTTGTTCTACCTAGTTTTTATAGTTTTGTAAGTGGGAAGTACAGAAGCAAAAATTGCAATTAGGTGCCCTTTACCACTATTGGTTATAGTCATAAGTCCTTTAACATGATAGGACCATGTTCAATTTGCAAGCCATACATCATTTTGGAGAAAACAAAATTTACAAGTCAACCCAATGATAGAAAGATGTCTCTTTACATATTAAGAGACATTCCTATATTTTCTAATGTTTATCCGCCATCTCTTTGTCCAGAGTCACACACATTAACTATATGCATTCATATGTGAGAGGTAGTTTCCGTGGGGACAAATGCCCACAAATGGCTCATTGCTATGAGAAAAGGATTATTCTGGCTTTTCTCTTTCTGTACCTGGCTAGCCATTCACCTCTTTCCCCACAGGTGTGGTGGAATGTCAGGGAATCCATGTTTTCCTTCCCTTTGCATTTACAATACAATGCCAAGGGCCATCCTGGTTATGCCAATCACAGAGTACAGAGATTATTCACAAAATTTCTCTGCACACCTTAACCCAAATTAATAAAATGTTCTTTCATGCTCTTAAAGTAATATTGATTCTGTATCTTTTGGTACTTTACAACACCTGTGGGTGAGGTAGCACAGTGGCTCCTCAGGGCTCCTCAGAAGCTGCATATATATGATAACGTGTATAACAATACTATATTTTCTAATGCTATTTATACATTGTTAATGCATTGTCCACTTGTTTTTTAATTTTTTTTTCTTTTCCAAGGGTAGATAGAGAGGGGACTCCTGCATGCAGCCTGACAAGGATCCAACTGACAATCCCTATCTGGGGTTGCCCATCTGGGGCCATGTTCGCAACTGAGCTATTTTTAGCACGTGAGGCAGAGGCTCCACAGAGCCATCTCAGTGCCTCTGGCCAATAAGCTTGAACCAATTGAGCCATGGCTGCTGCAGGAAGGGAAGAGGGAGCGATAGAAAGAGAGAAAGAAAGGGGAGGGAAAGGGGTGGAGAAGCAGATGGTTACCCCTCCTGTGTGCTCTGACTGGGAATTGAACTTGGGACACCCATCTCTGGGCCGATGCTCTACTGCTGAACCAACCAGTGAAAGCCTTCACTAGTATTTAATATAGTATAAAGCAGTGGATCTAAATTTTTGGCATTCATCAGAAGAATCACTTGAGGCTATGTTTGACGACAGCTGGGTCCTATCTAACCATTTCTATTTTTTAAGTCTGGAATGGGACCTGAGAATTCTCATTTTAATGAATTAGGCGGTAACAGTGATGCTAATTCAAAAACCAGATGTTGATGACAACTGGTATGGAATATGAAAGACTTTGGCCTCAAGAGAATGTTTTTGTTTTAATTAATGTGGAAGTTGGGGGGATTCAGGAATGAATTGCACAAAAATATCAAAAAGATCAATCTCTGTGGACATGTACAAGTTGTCCTGTGTGCTAGGTCATTTTTAAGGACAATGAGAAGAAGTTAAATATGATAGACTAAAATGCTATGTATTCACCTTCTATGATGGATCTTGAAAGATCGTCAGTGTGGTCCTGGCCGGTTGGCTCAGCGGTAGAGCGTCGGCCTAGCGTGCGGAGGACCCGGGTTCGATTCCCGGCCAGGGCACACAGGAGAAGCGCCCATTTGCTTCTCCACCCCTCCGCCGCGCTTTCCTCTCTGACTCTCTCTTCCCCTCCCGCAGCCAAGGCTCCATTGGAGCAAAGATGGCCCGGGCGCTGGGGATGGCTCTGTGGCCTCCGCCTCAGGCGCTAGAGTGGCTCTGGTCGCAACATGGCGACGCCCAGGATGGGCAGAGCATCGCCCCCTGGTGGGCAGAGCATCGCCCCTGGTGGGCGTGCCGGGTGGATCCCGGTCGGGCGCATGCGGGAGTCTGTCTGACTGTCTCTCCCTGTTTCCAGCTTCAGAAAAATTAAAAAAAAAAAAAAAAAAAAAAAAAGAAAGATCGTCAGTGTTGCAGGAAAGCGAAACCTCAGAGGATTGACACTCAGATAACTATAAGAGGAAAAGAATTTACTAATAAAAGCTAACAAAGCACATGGGGCTATAGCTCCAAAGACAAATGCTCTCTGAGATTAGATTTCTTACATTTTATATACCCTTTACAGAACATAAGTTCAAATACACGAATTGTGTAATTCCTTTGTCTTGAGGTACATACATCAATCACATGATTTCAAGATGGGAGGGGGCTTACAGGATGTCAGAGGATAAGTGTTTGTAAATAGCCCATTAAGGAGAAAGAAAGGGGAGAGAAAAAGCTGCTCAAATCTCCCTTCCACCTCCCACATTTCTGGCTGTTTACTTTCTTCCTCACAGGTGTGGGGAAGAGAGGGGGTTCTAGTATCCTTCCTCCTTCCATTTGAAACCTTCTAGTATGAAAATCTCTTCATTTGCAATTTAACAGCCCTACCTAGGCAGGAATGCAACTTGTAACTTTACTTGCTTTGCTATCTACAGCACATGCATTCCAATATAGGGAATGGAGGACATTATACAATTAAAAAGATGTCCTTTACAAAACCTCTCTGAACACTTGGCTTAAATAATTAGATATCCTTGAAGCCTCTTATTTCAAGGGGGGGGGGGTTTCCTTCCTCAATAGCAATATACAAATATTGATCAACTTACGACCTATGCAACTTATGACCATTCTGCTTTACGACCACAATCGCTAGCCACGACTGCTCCACATCTGGCAGCGCAAGCGTTACCCAGCTGGGCATACGATAGTGCAGACCAGCTACCAGCTCCGCGTGCACCATTTCAACTGTTATCCCAGACTCGGTACAGCAATTTGTGTTTTATGTCTTGGATATTTTTCATCAAACCCCTCCAAAGATGTCTACCAAGAGGAAATTGTCTTTGCAAATATTAAACCAGTTGTACTGGTAATGCAGTGTTTTACTTAAACCTGAGGAATGTAAAAATAAGAAACAAAATGGTGTAGAGATGATACAAATGGCACAAAATGAACAAAGAAAATTATGATATATAACAGTAATGAAAGAAAATTATGATAAAATATAACTTAAAGATTTTTATAACATCATTTCACAGTACTGTTCATACTGTCTACTCAACTTATGACCAAATCATGTTATGACTAGTCTTTCAGAACCAATCGTGGTCGTAAGTTGAGCACTAGCTGTATCTTTAGGAGCATAAACAAATTTGATGATATTTCAGAGATGCTTAAATTTAGGATTTAGGAAATAGTGCTAAACAGGAGGTGGGTCAAGGGGATGCTCAGATTAATACACTCAGTTGTGCTGATGCCTGAGTGACCTGTGTTGTTAAATAAGACATAAGCAAACTTAGGTAAATAAGACCTAGGCACACTTAGTATCTTAGGTAAATAAGTTGATAGGATTTTTGCAGGGTTATCTGAACTCTACTAGGATTCTTTTACTCTCTGAATTCTGATCAGCACTAATGAGGGTCTGGATAGAACACGGTGTCTCTTACTCCACACTTTCCTTATAGTTCCTTAAAGCTTAGAAACAGAATGCAAAAAGTAGACAAAGGTATAAGACTTTCTCCTTTCTTAAGTTTTTTTTTTTTCCTGTATTTTTCTGAAGCCAGAAACGGGGAGATACAGTCAGACAGACTCTCGCATGCGCCCGACCGGGATCCACCCAGCACGCCCAACAGGGGGCGACGCTCTGCCCACCAGGGGGCGATGCTCTGCCCCTCCGGGGCGTCGCTCTGTTGCAACCAGAGCCACTATAGCGCCTGGGGCAGAGACCAAGGAGCCATCCCCAGCGCCCAGGCCATCTTCGCTGCAGTGGAGCCTCGGCTGCGGGAGGGGAAGAGAGAGACAGAGAGGAAGGAGAGGGGGAGGGGTGGAGAAGCAGATGGGCGCTTCTCCTGTGTGCCCTGGCCGGGAATCGAACCCAGGACTTCTGCACGCCAGGCCGACGCTCTACCACTGAGCCAACCGGCCAGGGCTCCTTTCTTAAGTTTTATTTATTTAAATTCTGACTCAAAGTAAAACATTGGAAATAATATTATGCTTTATTGTTCACTATCCCTCTTTCCAAGAAAATGAATCTCTAGGTTTCAGGTCGTTTGCTTCATTTATTCCTATGTCAGCATAAAAATTAAAATCCCAGTTTTCAAATACATAATATGAATATAATTATCTCTATAAAGTGATAGAAATGGAACCATAATCTCTGCCATGAGAGTATTTTCCAGTAATTTTCATAATTATAATTCCTCTGAGTTTTATGTTTGAAAGAAAAGGATGTAATTTTTCATATTCTTTATGACTTTTTAACCATTTATATGTTGACTTTTTACTATGTTTTTACCAAGGTATTATACAAGATGATCAAGAACTACCTAGCATATAAGAAAAAAATAGTTATGAGGAAGGTACAGTGTAAAGCCAGTAACGATGGCCGCCTGGCCAACGCAGGTTCAAGTTTGATTCAGACCAATGGTAATGAAGCAACAGAGCCAAAAACTGGTGGTCCATTGTCCTTTATTCTAGACTCACACTTGGCAAGCGAGTAAATACACATAGCAGGAAACACTTCCCTTTGCATTCAGGGCTCCCAAAGCCACTGACTCATCCGAGTTTTCCTAGAATCAAAGGCTTCTACCTCACAGTCTCATTTACCTCTTTTCCCCATCTCCTTCTCCTCCATGAACTGGTTTCTCCTTCTCCCATTCCACTATTTTGGCTGCCTCCTCCACGTGACTTCCCTGGGCTGCTCCAGCCTGGGTTCCTCCACCCTACAAGAACATGGCCACTCTCTCTAAATGGTCTCCTAGCTCCACCTTTTAAAACCTTTTGATGTGAAAGCCCTCCCCCAACACACACTAGTATAACCATGCCCCTTCCCAAGCAAGAAGGCAAATACTGTTATCACCTAGGCAACACCCATCCATGTGGGCAGTGCCATCTTTAACTAAGTGAGCAAAATATCTTTTCAGCCTGACATACACCAAATAAATACATTTTCGCTCTTCCTGCTACCTCTTCTGGCTGAATTTCAAAATATAAAAATAAAATGTTCTTCAAGTTTAATCTGTGAAATTACTATTAGAAAGGGCGGCTAATTCACATTCAAAACTCTTCTTTAACAGCAGGATGTATCTCAAGATAATATTTTACATTAATTTTATTTATAGAATTGATAAGTATAATGAAAATGTGTAGTTCAGAACGGGGCATGAAACAGGTTAAATCAAAGACACAGACACTGGTGGAGATCTTAACAGCCAGAGGCATTTATATATGTTTGAATGTAGAAATTCTATACTACTCAATTAGAGTCTTGATTATAATTTGATTTATCAACCACAATTATCTGCATCAAAAAGTGTTGTAAAATACTGCAATCCGCAGGTTACATAGAGACACCAGACAGGTTACAGAAAAAATTGATAGAATCAATCGGAGTCTGAAAGACCAGTGTAACAGGCTTTAGTGAAAGGAAACCTGCCGGGCTGTCTCGTAAGGGAGAGCAGCCCTGGCTACAGACTTAGGTCATGTTTTAAGGGTTCGGTTAGGGAAGTAGGAAGGGTAGTGGGGCATTTGCTGATTGGCTGCTGCTATCACTGGGCTCAGGGGTGCTTTTCCACTAATTACGGATGTTGGTGCATTTTCAATCATCAGCAGTTTCTACCGTCCATGACTTCATCGGACATTCCTTTGTGGTTGGTCACATGCTGCAAGCCCTGAAATGAAACTTGTGCCAGCCGGGTTAAAGAAATGAAACCTAAGAGAAATTTGAGGAGTTTATTAATTAGCTGGCTAGCTAGCTACATGGGGCATGGTCCCAAATCATGTAGGCTTTCTTAGCATTCTGAACCTTCTTTTATACAAAATCAAGTACTGGTTGGCGTGGATAAGGAGGGAGCATGGTACAATAGTCAGTTTCTAAGAAGGTAACAACATCTATCTACAGGATCTATTAGAAGGAGAAAGCACTTACACATCAAGACCACAAGATAAACAGTAGTGATAATTGTTTTACATACCCGGCAAAGATATTCCCAAATCTTCTAGTGTCTACCCCAATCATTGTTACCACAATGGAAAGTTTAGCTTAGGATAAGAAGAGAAGCTAAATGAAATTACATAGAAAGGATTTCAAAAGGGATGATTATTAGAAGCATATAAAATGTTAAAGAATGTGGGTTTTTCAAGCAAGGGGAGTGGGCTCGTGATCCCTTTGTCTAGATCTGGGGTAGTCAACCTTTTATACCTACCTCCCACTTTTGTATCTATGTTAGTAGTAAAATTTGCTAACCGCCCACCAGTTCCACAGTAATGGTGATTTATAAAGTAGGGAAGTAATTTTACTTTATAAAATTTATAAAGCAGAGCTACAGCAAGTTAAAGCATATAATAATAATTACTTACCAAGTACTTTATGTCGGATTTTCGCTAAGTTTGGCAGAATAAATTTTTATAAAACAACTTACTCTAGTTAAATCTATCTTTTTATTTAACTTTGGTTGCTCCGCTACCGCCCACCATGAAAGCTGGAATGCCCACTAGTGGGCAGTAGGGACCAGGTTGACTACCACTGGCCCAGAGGTATATGTATGTCACTCTCAGGACTCCAGGAGGGAAGGAAGAGTTAGAATCAGTGTAGGACTTTTTAATTAAGTTATGTAAACATTGTTTCCTAAAGGATCCTAAGAAAGGGGAAGAGGAAGTTTTCAGATAAGTTTTATCTTCTTTGTTGTCTAGCAAGTAGTGGCCTCAGTCTTTTCAGAGAACTATAGTTAAACTATGACTAGATGACCCAGTTGTGTTTGTAAGTCAGGAAGCTCCTGCATTCTCTACAGAAAGAAGGGGGTAATAAGTCTGATTTTTCCTTTTTAAAATAGTGTTGCTAACAATTTTTGAAATTTCTTGGCACCTTATCACAAAAGAATATCCTAATCAGATAAACATTTCATTTCTTAACGTTACGTTTAGCTATTGTAAACTCATTTCTGGTCTTGTAGTTTTATTTTTTATCAATATTGTAAAGCCTGAATCACATTGTAGGGGGGCAGGGGGGCAACCAAGTCATGTACCAAAATCAGATAACCTAAAATACACCAAGTGCCTGAACTTCAACTATGATAATTACCTAAAGGTGTGCTTTTTCTGGAAGTAAATTTTCAACTAAAGATGCCTAGAATAATACATCAAAATTTATGTACACTTTTCTAAGAATATATTACTGTTCCTACTGTATCATTTTGTTTCAGATAGTTTTTATTAAAGTTAAAGATATTTTTGTCTAAAACTGTGCTTTTTCCCTTTGTGTACATCTATGTGTTGCCCAGTTACTAGATCCAAAATGGCACACCAATGCCCACTCACACACCTCTTCTCATTGAGGGACTTGCAAACAAATTATTGTAATCTATAGCAAATATGCCCTAAAATACTACATAGAGATTCTTATTTTTCAATGGGAGGGGTCAGAAAGCTTCTTTAGAAAGAAACTGTTCAACTAACAATAAACTTTAAAGAAGAAATGACATTCAAAAAAACTTAAATAAGTTGCGTGATTAGAGAAGAAGTTTGCAAACCCAATCATACAGCTTATGATGTTTTGAGTATAGATGATAACCATGAATAAATGATAGCAGAGAATTGAGGACCAGACCTCCGGATATCTCCACATGTAAGAAGTGAGAGATAGAATAGAAGTTAATAGTAGCTACAAATGTGGTCAGAGAGGTAAATATAAAAGTATATATTATAGTATTATGGAAGTATGAGGACAGAGAAGTTAGAAGGGAATAGCTTATATTGTGACTACAGAACATTCTAGACAAAGCAAACAAACAAATCCAAACAAAACAAAACCCTAAAATCTAAAAAGAAACTACATATTGGAAATTCCTGTACTTTCCCTGGCATTTTGTTTAAACTGCTCTAAAAATTTTAAGTCTGAAACAAACAAAAAATTGAGAACCCACAACCTATGGTACTGGGACCACAAACATGCAGACTTCAGTCTTCAAAAGCACATCATGGACCTGGACGGTGGCTCATTGGATAGAGCGTCAGCCCGGCATATGGAGATTCTGGGTAGGATTCTTTGTCAGGGCTCACGGGAGAAGTGACCATCTGCTTCACCCTCTCGCTCTCCCCTTTCTCTCCCTCTTCTGTTCTAGCAGGCAATGCTTTGATTGGTTCAAGTATGGCCCTAGGATGAGGATGGCTCCATTGATCCCAGTGGGTTAGCTTCTTTAGTCTAACGCTCTCCCAACTGAGCTATTTCGGCTGCTTGGGTTAGCTTCAGGTGTTAAATATAGCTCAGTACTCAAGCATCAGCCCCAGATAGCATGGCCAGGTGGATCCCTGTCTGGGAACATACAGGAGTCTGTTTCTCTATCTCCTCTCCTCACACTTAAAAAATAAATAAATAAATAAATAAATAAATAAATAAATAAATAAATAAATAAAGCAAATCACTATTGTACCATTAATCCTTAGACACATTCTTTCCAGAGAGAAGACATTCAGAGCATGAGAATATCTGGAGAAGAAATGTGAGCAGTGATGTGAAGGGGAGCCTATATTTATTATTGTCCATTGTTCATACATTCAATAAATTTTAGATTAAAATTTTAAAGAAAGGCAACTATACAAGAGAGCTGTTGATAATTGTTGACATTTAAAAGAAAAGGCTTTGGTATTTGCTTCTCAAAATAAAATACTGAGCTGGAAGGACCTTCATATTCTTTACATTCTTATTAATCTTCTAGTCGCAACTAGGAACTACTGCCCTTCCCTATATTCATTTTCTAGCTATGAAATCAACATCACTTTGATAGTTTTCCAAACAGAATTACCTAATACAAGATCATGTGGGGAAAATTCTAAAGGGAATGTTTTACATCTCTTGGCAAAGTGTATTCTCATTGCCTTCAGACAGAACTTCATTTACTTTTTTTGTTTTTTTTTTTGCATTTTTCTGAAGCTGGAAACAGGGAGAGACAGACAGACTCCCGCATGCGCCCGACCGGGATCCACCCGGCACGCCCACCATGGGGCGATGCTCTGCCCATCCTGGGTGTCGCCATGTTGCGACTAGAGCCATTCTAGCGCCTGAGGCAGAGGCCACAGAGCCATCCCCAGCGCCCGGGCCATCTTTGCTCCAATGGAGCCTTGGCTGCGGGAGGGGAAGAGAGAGACAGAGAGGAAGGCGCGGCGGAGGGGTGGAGAAGCAAATGGGTGCTTCTCCTGTGTGCCCTGGCCGGGAATCGAACCTGGGTTCTCCGCACGCTAGGCCGACGCTCTACCGCTGAGCCAACCGGCCAGGGCTTCATTTACTTTCTTAAAGCACGCTTCTCACTCAGAAACTGTATTTAAAAAATCAATTTCTCATATATAGTTGATTCCCATTTATAAACCTTTTGAATCCAGAGATGGAATATTTCTTACCAGAATTTAGCATTTTTGTTTTCAAATAAACGGAAAATTATATGCAGAAAAACCTCCATTACATGCCCCCTCCCAATGAAAGCAGAAACATAGAAACATAGTTTTCACCATATCTTTGATTTGCAGTCATGCTTTCTCCCAGTAATAGGACTCAATTTGATGTTTCCAAGTTGTTAAGATATTTATTTTCTGAGAGCTGCAGAATATCACAACTGTTTTCTGCTGAGATGGAGAGAGCAAGCTGTAGGGCTGGGACATCACCTCAAGGTGCTCTTGATTGGAGACTAGCTTCCAAGCCCTTGAAAAAGCACCCTATACCAAATACCACAGCCTTGTTTCTTTTTTAAAGTTGTCTTCTCTTTTCTGAGGAACTTGTCTGTGATCTTATGCCCCACTCTGAGAATGTTATAGCTCCGATAACTTACAGACAGGCAGGGGGTAACGTCAAGGAAAATGGCCAGTGAATAATTGACTCGATGTCCATTAAGGGTCAGTGAGGTAGTGGGTTGGTGGTAAGTAGAGCTTGTGTATGAGGATGTGGGCTGCTAGTACTGCACGGGGCAAACTGATGGCTTCGAAAATTCCCCATTGATCATCCTTGCAAAAAAAAAAAAATCCGATAACGAGGTGATAAGTATGACTCAAATCCAGAGCAGAAAATGCAAGGATTGCTACAAAAGCCTGACCTACTTTAGTAGCCTTCACTTATTAAAGAATGCAACATACAGGTAGGAAGTAGGAAATGATTTTTTTTTTAATTTTTTATTATTTATTTATTTTTTTATTAAGTAAGAGGCTGGGACGCAGAGACAGACTTCCACATGTGCCCGGACTGGAATCCATCCAGCAAGCCCCTAACAGGTGATACTCTGCCCCACTGTGAAAAGTTCCATTGCTCCACAACCCAGCGGCGTTATTACCTGAAGCTGGGCCATGTAGTCATCCTCAGCACCCAGGACCAACTTTGCTCCAACCATTTGAGCCATGGCTGTGGGAAGGGAAGAGAGAGAGCGGGAGGTTGTTGGGGAGGGGAGTATTGAAGCGATGGTCATTTCTCCTGTGTGTCCTGACCAAGAATCAACCAGGACTTCCACACCTGGGCCCACACTTTACTGCTGAGCCAACCAGCCAGGGCTGGAAGTAGGAAGTGATTTCAATTGAGACCATAGTTGGTGCATGTTTAAAAGGAAAACCCTCCCAGTTTCATATCTATTCAGTGCAGTTCGATGTGGGCTCACGCACAGATTTTTGGGGGCTCCTTGTGTAGCTAACCATGTAGCCTCTACAGACTCGTCACTGACAGATGGCCTACCAGAATGGGGTTTCTCCACCAAACTGCCGGTTTCCTTCAACTGCTTATCCCACCAAGTAATGTTATTCCTATGTGGTGGCGCTTCATTATAAACGCACCAATATTCATCTTGCACTTTGGTCACTGATTATAATTTAGTGAGCCACAGATCACACTGAACTTTCCTCTGTACCATCGACATCTCGACTGGCATGGCCGTGGGCTGCTTTGCTGTATACATGGTGTTACATCATCATCTGCGTATGCACACATGCTGCCACATCATCCTACCGAAACTGGGAGGGTTTTCTTTTTATTTGGTGCAGATTTCACATTTCTGTCGTCTTTTGTTGCTTTCCTGTGACCGGTCAAAAATGCACCATGACTTGACAGACACACTGTAGACAAGTGTCCAAATCTTTGATAGAGCAGCCCTGTCTTTTTACATGTGTCTTCACAGCAATGGCAATAGGGAAGTACATCTAAGAAATTTCACAAGCCGAGAAAAATAAAGCTAGAAACTTAAGGGAGAGCACACTACATGATGACTGCCTCAGAGGGACCAAGGGTTTTTACAAGACACCCTCTCTAGATTCCTGGAAATATTTTGTATCAGGGTGGATATTCTGTATCAGATTCTGAAGAGCCTGATGATGTTCTAGGTGATATGGCTACAGACCAGGGGTTAGTCAACCTTTTTATACCTACCGCCCACTTTTGTATCTCTGTTAGTAGTAAAATTTTCTAACCACGTACCGGTTCCACAGTAATGGTGATTTATAGAGTAGGGAAGTAACTTTACTTTATAAAATTTATAAAGCAGAGTTACAGCAGGTTAAAGCATATAATAATAATTACTTACCAAGTACTTTATGTTGGATTTTCACTAAGTTTGGCAGAATAAATCTTTAAAAACAACTTACTATAGTTAAATCTTTTTATTTATACTTTGGTTGCTCCGCTACCACCCACCATGAAAGCTGGAACTCCCACTAGTGGGTGGTAGGGACCAGGTTGACTACCACGGCTATAGACTATATCAGGTTCTGAAAGGAAAAAGTTTGTGAAGTTATAATAATTTGATCTAGTTGTGACATGAACATAATATTTTTGTTACTTAGGGTAATATCTACTGTTAAAATTTCCTTCTATTTTTAGACCATTTCTACCAATCTAAGACTAATGGGAAGTCTATAAAGTCACCATTAGGATACATTATGTAAATTAAGTTGTCTGCAGTATGTGGACTTTTTCTGTGTCTATGCATTTTTTTCTTATTTATTTGTTGCTTTCAGTTTTATATCCTACATATGTGTGAAATCATATGGTTTTTTACTTCTCTGTCAGAGGAAAAAGGAGGGGATAGAAGGTAAAGGGGGTCAAATACATGGTGAGAGAAGAAGGTTTATCTTTAGGTAGTGAACACAATGCAGTATACATAGAGTGTATCATAAAATGATACACTTGAAACCTATATAATTTTATTAACCAATGTCACTTTAATAAATTTAAATTAAAAAGTTGTGCCTAATTATGAGGTATTTGTCGCAATACTTATTGTGAGGTATCTTTCCCGGCCGAGAAAGAAGGAAGGGGCCGGAGCCACAAAGTGTGGAATAATAAAAGGTTTTATTGAGTACAGAGCCGCATCCCACCGGATGAGGTTCCCTAACCCGGGGACAGAGGCTAGGCAAGTCGCAAGGATTAAACCACGTGAGGGATATATAAAGGGTCCCTAGGGTGGGCAAGGTAATAATGACGTGGTGAAATTTCACTGCCTGGCAGATGGTCGCTTTTTTTCAAAGGGCTTCTGGGAAGTTTCTTTGGGTGCGCTTGGTTGTGGGCGGTCCTAGCCAAAGTTCCCGGGCCTTTCCCCCATTATCCACCGACCTTACACTTATAGTACCTTCCTATTTCATCTCACAGATTTTCTATGTCTTGAAACAACTGGTCTGACTTTAACATCTGTGGCCTTACAAATGGCAGCACTAATATGTAGATCTGCAAAGATCTTCTGAGGACCTGGAATTACATATTCACATGTACATACAGGGAGCAGTAAACACCTCTGAGCAAACAAGTTGTGCAGTATTTATTAAATGATCTCCAGTTTTCATTTTGTGTTCTTATTGTGTAGTCTTTATTGCACTTCAGGATTTCAGAGCCAGTCAACTAATTACAGAAAAATTATCCTAAAAGGGGAAAAGAAAACACAGAAATTGAAATACTGTCCTAGAGGTATGTTGTATGTAAGGGCAGATGATAGAATCCATGGATGTTGGATATGGGAGAGTGAAGCCTGGTGCTTCAATTCCATTGATCAGAAAAGTTACAGTTAGAACAAGCATTAACCTATGTAGCAGGTAAACTTATGGAAAGAGAATGCTTTCTTGAAAAAGAATATAAAGGTTACCAACAAATCTGGAAGATGAATCAACAATCCAATGTATTCATCAAGCTAGTCAGGGTATAAATCATTTTGTTATAAATCAATAGTTAACCAATTCTAAATTTTGTTTCTTTTGTCACAAATAGAGCATACGTTATTAAATCAATGTGATATTAAATGAAAGCAGATTGTATCTAATAAATACCTTGAAAGGCATTTAGAGAAAATAGGTATTGATTAGAAGAAAATAAGTACTAGTTCTATTTGGTGATTAAAACAATTTATAAACAACAAATAACAAAAGAACAAATGGCTTTAGACAGCTCAATGCATGGAACTTCGGAGTTCACTTTTCATGAATACTAAAACCAATAGATCTACTTAAGAATACAGGGAGGAATTAGAATTGAGAATAGGAAAATAGGTAAAGAGTAGCAATGCTAGAGAATTGTGCTGTGGTTAATGAAGACAAGTTAACACATGTAAGATTGTTTAGGTAAGACAGAAGAATGCATTAACATATGCATTAGTGTTACTGCTTCATTAAATATAATTAGACATCCCAAGAGTTAAAGTAAATTCCTCCAGACCTAGAACACACATATTTTATCTAGTCTTTGAAAAGTCCTGTTTTCTCTTTTTTTCAAGCGCAGCTGAGAAATAGAGAATTTTTTGAAAGTCCTCTTTTACTTGGGTTTTCTGAATATTGGGTTTGCTGTCATCTCTCATAAAGTCTGGAAATTATAATAATGAAATGGCTTGGGTAAACAAATGAAATTTTCTTTCCAAATTATGAAAATGATATCATATTTGTGAGGGAAGGATTTTGTTTTAAGGAATTAAAAAGATAATGGGTGAGACTTATAAGGAAAAAGATTTCACAAAATACCAAATTGTAATTTTTCTTTATTTAAAAATTAACAAATTTCCTGTTTTTATCAAAATGATATGTTCTTACTATTATATAGACAATCAGAAGAGATGAGTTCAAAAAGTATAATCAACAAACTCTATTTTCTATTATCCTGTTCAGTGGTGTCCTAGTAAAGCAGTTCTTAAAAAATATTATTTTTTATTTTGTAGTGTTTTCCAATTTCTGTGGGAGAGCTCACCCAGGATAACCGATTTCTAGCTCTCAATACTGTGACAATCAACTCACAAAACTTGAATTGTAACAATTAGGTCATATGAACTGCTCTAATCCAGCTCTAGCACCAGTGTGCATATGAACAGTTTGTTGAACGTCACTTCAGAAACAACACAATACCTTCAAAAACTACAAAAATGGATAGATGTGTTGATTAATAAATAAAATTAAAATATAATTAGATAAGAAAAGGTATCAAATTCATTATTGCTTATTAAAAAAAGACAAATGGAGTAATTAGTAAAGCTTGGTTTATTATTTCTTCATCATGAAAAAAGTTATATAAAATTAACATTTTAAATTGAGAAAGGACATTCTTAAAATCATTAAACTTTTCCTTTCAGTTCATTCTTCCTTATCAACAAGATAAAAGTGGAGAGCACTGGTACAATGTGTGTGCATCAAGAAAACAATTGAGTTAGTTTTGTGCAGTTTTCAGTATTCTGGGAAGACTAAAATACTTATGCATGTATAAACTATGAAATATATACTGTATAACATTGGTGAATTCTCATGTGAGTCAAACACTTATATTGAAAATACACAATATAAAGATAAACAGTCAAATTTGCTAACAATTAATTGTTGTACTTCCCTCAGAAATACATCAAATAATGGATTAAAAATGAAAAGAAAGACCATAGAACAAAATAAAATGCATTTTAAAACTTATAATGAAATACATCTGCTGTTCAAATGAGCTCTAATTTTTATTTTTATTTTTTTGCAGTGATTCCTTTCAATTATTTAGATGACCTAGGTAATCAGTAAATAGATTAGGCTATACAAAAAGTTAAGATTACCTGACCAGGCGGTGGTGCAGTGGATAGAGAGTCGGACTGGGATGCGGAGGACACAGGTTCGAGACCCCGAGGTCACCAGCTTGAGCGCGGGCTCATCTGGTTTGAGCAAAGCTCACGAGCTTGGACCAAGGTCGCTGGTTCGAGCAAGGAGTTACTTGGTCTGCTGTAGCCCCACCGTCAAGGCACATATGAGAAAGCAATCAGTGAACAACTAAGGTGTCGCAATGAAAAACTGATGTTTGATGCTTCTCATCTCTCTCCGTTCCTATCTGTCTGTCCCTATCTATCCCTCTCTCTGACTCTTTCTCTGTCTCCGGAAAAAAAAAAGTTTAACTAATGCAGCAGTAGCTTTTAAATAGTCCTCCATGGACTCCAGAGTTTCTCAATTTGTTCACATGTGATTGAACGTTTTCTTCTAATTCTTCAGTGAAGAATAAAAAGCTAGACCAGGCTTCTACGCCCAACTCTGCTCGCCTCTTTCTGATTAAAAATTGAGCTCAGTGAGGCAAGCTTTCATTTTGTTTTATTCCACTCTAATAACATCCTTATCATCTATGAAGCACATTGAAAAGTATTTTAAATAATAACATTAATTATGGAAAATGGTAGGAAAAGTTTTTTAAGCAATTTAGCTTTTCAGAGACTCACCAATGATGTTATTAGGTATTTAAGTCTTCTACTATTAGCTATTGATAAATCTATATAATATTGACAACTAGATATAGAATTGAACAACTTTTAAAGAGGTTCTAGCAAACTGTATTTGTGAAGTTAGGATAGTTATTGTCCACCAATTTTCTTTCTGTTTTTAAAGAATAGTTAATATACAATTTTTAAATCTCATAAAATCTCATTGTTTTTTGTCTACCCCAAATTCATGTTCATCTCCCTCCAAAAATCCTGATCAAAAGAGCTTTTGAAGTGTTTTTTTTATTTTTTATTAAATGTTGTTTAGCACTTGAGAAAGAACCATCTGCTTATTTTCATCTAGAAATGCCATGTTCAAATGTGGATCATAAATAAGTGAAATCAATTCTGCAAAAAGAAAATTGACTTTTTGTTTTCAAAGAAATCTATTCAAAAGCCTTTTTGTGCATAAATTTACTAAATTAAGTCCATGATTAAATAAACTCCAATATCAAGATTATAATGAAATATTTTTTAATTACTTAAAGGTATTTGTTAAACTACTTTCCGAAGTTATTTCTATATTTGCAGTATTTGATAAAGGATGACAGCATCTCTAATGAAGACTGAATGATTATATATCAAGGTGTTGCCTCTAATAAAAGTATCAGTAATTATATTAGTTTTGTAATAGTATAATTAGCTAAAAACATTTTTGTAAAAATAACAATTACATTTTATATAGATTTTTAGAAATGTTTTTCAGAAATATTAAAAATATGGAATATATTGAGTAAATTTTTCTTTGTCAGTCATTTTAAAGTCTCTCATATCTTATTTTTAAAAAGAATATAAGCATTTGAGCCATTATTATTATTATTTTACTTTGACCTTATAGTCAGTCTTAACACATGGATGAATCTAATACATTGGACTGTTTTATACATTGGACTGTTGCCTAGAATAATTTAATTAACTAAGACCACATTCTGGATCACTTCACATAGTAAAATAAGTTTACCCACAGTTTTATACTTATAATAGGATACCAAATTCAGGTACATTTAGTGAAACATAACGAAATAGCAAAACAGGAACAAACTATCTATCCATTAGGAAATGGAGGCTATTTTCTGGTGGATATCTCAGAAGAACAAAGCATCTTTTTTCTGAGAATTCCACTGAAATCTTTATCTCAAGCCTGTTGACATAAATTGAATCATGTAACAAATCATTAATTAATCATTTTATTCAAAGGAATTCCATGGGTTATTTTTTAATCATAAAATATCTGAATTAAAAGTTACCCAAGTGTGAGCAATAAGATGATTCTGAATGAATCAGGCAAATGAGACACTGTCCTATTGCTGGGACTAGGTTCGATATGTCAACCCACTTTTTCACAAGTTGGCAATGGAAAAGACATTGACATTTCACTATATTCATTCTGCTATTGTTATTTTATTCTGACATTCAGTAAAAATCTGTTATATATATGTAAAATTAAATCACACAAAACACACACACACACTCGGCAAATGAAACAAAACTAATTTGAGAATCACAATAACTCTTTAAACCTGTGGTTGGGCCCTGGCCGGTTGGCTCAGCGGTAGAGCGTCGGCCTGGTGTGCAGGGGACCTGGGTTCAATTCCCGGCCAGGGCACATAGGAGAAGCGACCATTTGCTTCTCCACCCCCCACCCCCTCCTTCCTCTCTGTCTCTCTCTTCCCCTCCCGCAGCCAAGGCTCCATTGGAGCAAAGATGGCCCGGGCGCTGGGGATGGCTCCTTGGCCTCTGCCCCAGGCGCTAGAGTGGCTCTGGTCATGGCAAAGCGACACCCAGAGGGGCAGAGCATCGCCCCCTGGTGGGCAGAGCGTCGCCCCTGGTGGGCGTGCCGGGTGGATCCCGGTAGGGCGCATGCGGGAGTCTGTCTGACTGTCTCTCCCTGTTTCCAGCTTCAGAAAAATACAAAAAAATAATAATAATAAATTAAAAATTAAACCTGTGGTTGTCTTTCCATGAATGAGTGGAATGGCTAAACTCTTGGCTTTGATATATAATTTCTTCACAATTTGGTTTCAATCTATCACCCCAGTCATATTTTCTACTAGTTAAGAGGTTAGTGACTGAAGACTTCTCATTCTGAGGAATGTTCCCTTTCATGGCTTGGTGCTTCTGTACCTGCTTCTTTCTACGTTTTAAAGTTTATTCTAAAACCATTCTATTTCTGAAAGACTTCTATTTATTACTCCAAACTCATAGCATCTGTCTAAACTTATTGATCCATCCAGTCAAAAGCATATTTTGCAGTGAGTTCATATAGAAATACTAATATGTTTACATTTATACTAATATGTCAAGTTTTATTGTAGACTTTTTCTTTTATATATCTATTTTATCATATCACTTTTCAAGTAACTTATCACCAGAATTTAGCATAATTTCAGAACAATAGATACTCAAGTGATATTTATAAAATAAGTAAAAAAATAAATATATCATGTTTTAGAAAAACACTTTTACTGCTTCAATATTTGAATAACATGCATAATCCCCTAAAGTATGACATAGCTATGTAGAAATTCAAGTGAGGAACTTACATAGCAAATAAGCAATCCTCTGTATACTACTTAGGTAAAAATTGGACTATAATTAAAATTGAATTCTCTGCATATTGTTATTTAAATATTATGAAATTATAAAATTATTGTTAGCAATTGAGTTCATTTGGAGAATTGACCTTAATGTTTGAATTGCTAAACATCTCTCTCCATTTCAGAGACTAAAATAATCTAAATGTTCCAAGGTCCAATTTTATAATTCAAAATATATATTACTTGAAACTCAGATTTTTCCAGGATTTTTTCACATTGTTTGGCAGTCAGATAAACTTGTGAACATTAAATACATAATTACAGAATGTATTCTATATCTTTAGCATTATATAAAGGACCACAATAGACATAGGAGTCATAATGTAAGTATAAAACTAGTTAGTAACTTTTAACATTGAGTGAACATACAAAATTGTATGTATACATTCATAAGAATGATAGAATCAATAAATGATATGAGAATTCAAAGAGGTTGAATAGGAATATTAGTAATTAAGGACATTAAATCCAGTGACTTGAATTTATAAGAATTATTTTATTTCTGATTTAATAATGTTGTTCGTCACAATTTGTTAATAGCAGAAAATTGAAATCACTTTTATGATTGCAATTTTGTTAATTATTCTAAATATAATGACTGAGCCTTTTCAAAACAACTCAGAAAGGTTTATTAAACTGAATAAGAAACATGCAGTTATATGAAGTAAGTTTGGATAAGAAATGAGAGTTGGATCAGTCCCAGGAAAGCAGGACTAAAAATTTTGGTGTTGTGAAGGTTCAAGTTAAATTTGTATATTGAGGTAAAGAATCTATATTTGAAGTTCAAAATTCTAGCCCAGACTGGGAAATATGAGCATGAAACTAGCTTTTAAATACCATAATTAGATTACAGAACAAAAAGACATGTGAAGAGCGTTAACAAAGATTTGAGCCACATTAGAGGCTCAGGGAATCTTATACAACAGAGACTGGAAAAGCAGATAGCAGATACAGAGTAGCTCAATCATACTACATTGGTATTTAGTGCCAAAAATGTAGTTAGAGAAAGGGAGGTACATGAATAGGAGAGACAGGCTTAAAACTAGAGCAGAATGTCCCTTAACTAGCAGGTTGGGAAAGATAGGCAGGTGCATTATAGGGCATGGAAAGTGGCTATTTGGATGATAACTCATTGTAAATTTGGGATATTTATTATCTCCATGTTCCTGAGTTGGAGTTTCATAGCAGGATAAAAAATTAGCATTATAAATAATTCAATTTTGTACTTGAGAATTATAATACAAGAGAATAAAAATTGAATTGCCATTAGGAAGAAACTAACAAGATATCTAAAGTGTTGTGAGCCTGATTTTGAATAACATTCATGATACCCCAAAGTATGACATAGCTATATAGAAATTCAAATGAGGAACTTACATAGCAAATAAATTGTCTTGTTTTACTGCTTGGGTAAAAATTAGACTTGCTGATATTCTTAGGAAATATTAATACTTAAAATTTTTTCTCTGTGTACTTTGGGTACAAGTAAGGGAGGTTGTAAACACCTCTTATGATGCACTTGCTACCTGTGCTGTAAGTCCCTCCCACAGGTGCCAGGCTCACTGAAGAAGAGGACAACCCTACACAATCCACTCCCTAGAACTGGTAGAATAAGATAATAAATTGAATAAACACTTGAGAGCTTTTGGGGCCTATTTTAGGGTATGTGTATTTAGAGGTGAATAACAGTCTTTGTTCATTAGAAATGGACACTTATCTAGGAACATAAATAAGCAGTAACAATGAGTCAGTCAGTGAGTTAATTATAATAAAAGAATAAATTAAGTGCACTGGGAATTTAGAGGAGAGATTGAGGAAGGCCTTACTGAGGAGTCAGTGTTTGGGCTGCGCTGCAGAGAACAGGATTTGACCAAATTGAGGAAAGGACAGCTCAGGTATTGGGAACAGGTACAAAGCACAGGGCTTGAGCTTGTGTCGTGGAGGGTCAGTCTCTGGTGCCACCGAGGGGAGTGTGAAAGGGCACAGAATTCATGTATTCATTTTCAACAAATGTTTATATAACGCCCTCAAAGGTGACATCACTGTTCTAGGAGATAGGAACAGAAAAAAGTTCTTCTTGTCCTTCTATATTTCATATCATAGTGGCAGAGAGACAAATAAACGAGTGAATGTGTGGAATGTCAGATGGTGTTAAGAGTTCTGGAGAATAACAGAACAGAATAAAGAGGTGAGACAATGTGGCAGATGACCAGGAATTGATCTATTAAGATATCATTTAGCAGCACCTTAATGGAAGGAAGGAACCAAGCCATTGGATATCTGGGGAAGACAGGGTAGGTAGTGTTCTAAAGCAGAGGGAATAGGGAGTGCAAAGTCCCTGAGGCTCGACTCTCCTTGGCATGTTTGAGGAATAGCAAGGAGGCCAGTGTCATTGGAATGGGGAGAGTGAGTGAGATCAGAGAAATACAAAATGGGATCAGAGATGATGACAAGGGCCAGGAGGGAGGTGGCTCATGTAGGTCCTTGTAATTCATAGTTCAAATCATTGTGGACTTCCAGTTTAGTTGGAAAGGCAGATTGATATCTGTTTATTAAGAGTCTAAATGCTATGCTTTGCATTTGGGTTTTATTCTTTTAACAAGGGAAAAACCCATCCAGGTGTCTATCTTAGAAAGATGACATCTTCCATATGGAGGATCATGAATCAGAAGAGATTACAGGGGGAAGTAGTAATCCAGACAGGAGATGCTGAGTATCTTTCTACCAGACTACACCTACTCACAGGAACATATTTTGCAGATCAGTCGCTCGCTATTGTTTGTAATTTCTCACATAATTTAAAAAAATAATGGGCTGCCCTGGCCGGTTTGCTCAGTGCTAGAGCATCGGACTGGCGTGCGGGAGTCCCAGGTTCGATTCCCAGCCAGGGCACACAGGAGAAGCGCCCATCTGCTTTTCCACCCCTCCCCCTCTCCTTCCTCTCTGTCTCTCTCTTTCCATCCTGCAGCTAAGGCTCCATTGGAGCAAAGTTGGCCCGGGCGCTGAGGATGGCTCCATGGACTCTGCCTCAGGCGCTAGAATGGCCCTGGTTGCAACAGAGCAATGCCGCAGATGGGCAGAGCATCGCCCCCTGGTGGGCATGCTGGGTGGATTCCGGTCGGGCGCATGCGGGAGTCTATTTTACTGCCTCCCTGTTTCCAACTTCAGAAAAATACAAAAAAAAAAAAAAAAAAAAAATGATGGGCTAATAAATCCTATGGCATAGTGGTTAAAAGCCTTAGAAGTGATTCTTGTGTTTGTTCAGTTTGCCTGCTGTGTAGCCTGCGCTTATATTTCCAAGTCTTGCTTTTTCATTGTAAACTACCACCAGGACTGTTTACGGGAGGGCATACCTCACAGGGATCATGAAGCCATGGCAGGTGATGGGCAGAAAATGAGGCAAATTATGGAGGTGTCTTGGGAACTCAGCAATACTACAGAAACTGTCTTTTGGAGTGACGTCATGGAAATGGCGCCGTGAGCAGCGCGTCCGACAGATCTCCCCAAAATCACAACAAATTTATCAACTAGAAACAGGAAAATTTATCTTTGGAGCATTACGGAGTTCCACACAAACTGAAAGCAAAAGGACTGTTATCACTCGAATCTGAGAGACGAGGGTGTGGAGGAAGCTACCGCAGGGACGTTCATTCAAGCCGGGAGGAAGTGCGCCTGTGGTAAGTCATCCCGCACTCGGGAGCCACGAGCAGCCGCCGCCGCCAGCCGCCGCCGCGAGCCGCCGTGAGCAGCGCCCGGGTCGGTTGCAGAGCGAGCACCGCCCACACTCCCGAGCGGCGAGCAGCCGCTGGCGCGCGCCCGGTCTGGTTGCAGACCGAGCATTGCAGACCGAGCACCACTAACATTCCCAGCGGCCCGCGCACTGGGAGCGGGAGAGGCCCCAGGGCGGTATTCCCTACTTGGGAGATTCTCTCAGCGGGCGGGGCACCTCACCCAGCCATTCAAGCCAACAATCAAGCGTTGGGGGAGGGGCGCGCGCAGGCAGCCTGAAATACCTTCGGGAGCACAGCTGCGACCCAATTACTAAAATTAACTTAACCCGTGAAATCTGCGCACCCTCGGTTCTAATTGATAAGATCTCTCTCAGTTCACCGACCCAAGACAAGAGGCGTGATATTTTTTAGTGCCTCTCGCTAAAGGGGCGGGGGCAACTTCTGATTGATAGAGCCTCCATATTCAGGGATAAACGCTAACAAGAAGGACTTGGCAGATAATAAGATCTATACCACACTAGTCGCAAGCAGAGACTAGTGCCTCTTCTTACCAGCCAAAACAGGCTACAAAGTGTGGAAAGCCTGGGTTGAGAGGTCCAACTGAATGCTAGGCGCTGAACAGTCACCTTGACAACAATTGACTCCCACCCCCGCCTGATTACACTGGAGGCCCTGACTGTCAGAGCCCTTCCCAAAGCCTTGCACTGAGTGGGGATAGAGTGGGGATTTCCCAGCTCTTTGAGCCTCTTACTCCCCAGGCAGAAACAGTGGCAGCCTTATAGCTGGATCACCAGGCTGCTAATTCAGGAAGGGGGGACTAGGAGAGAGAATCCACGAAAGCAAACTCTCTCATCGTTGGACCCTGCAAACGCCAACAAGCCTTGACTACCAGCAAGACTAAAGCCAATTATATGACATTGCCATAGAATCCCATCAACTGCAAATCCCTACCTAAATGTGACACAGGGGCAGAGCCTGGGGTACAGAGTCACCGACCAGGAAGAGGGAGAGAAAAGAAAAAGGAAGAAGTTAACATCTCAAAATCAAGAAAAATCCACAGACTTTACAACTTGTTCCACTAATTTTTTTTTGTTGTTGTTGTTGTTGTTGTTGTTTTCTTCTATCTTATTGCCTTTATTTCCTCCACCTCAGTCCTTCTATTCTCTGCCCATCTTATGCTTCCCTTTTCTTGAACTACACTACCCATAAGTGTTACATTTTATTTCTCTTCTTCATCCTCACCCTCCTTTGGGGTTATACTCCAGGACACTTAACTCTCACTCTCTCCTCTTTTGTTTTGTTTTTTTTGTTTGTTTGTTTTTTGCTTTATTTTGTTTTTTTCTCTTCCTTTTTTATTTCTTCCTTCGTTTTTCTCTTTTTCTTATTTTTTCCTTTCTATTCGTTTTTTCTTTTCTTGTTTTACTTTCCTCCCATTTAATCCTCAATCACGAACAAATTAGTTAATTTGGGACTCAAGGTTTTTTTTGGCTTTATTTTTCTTTTTCGCTTTTGTTTTTGTTTTTATCTTGTTAGTTTATTTTTGTGGCATTTTGGGTCCTCCCAACCCAAGGTCTCCATTGTATTTGGTCTTTGCTCCACTTAATACAACATATTTTTACTTATTATTTTTATTTTTTTCTTCTTTATTCCTTTTTTTGTCCTTTTTTCTGGTTCCATCTTATCCCTCTCATTATATCTCTTAGTTGACCATCACCCGCAGGCAGATCAACTTATGCTTGTCTAAGATTTTCTTCCTTTTTTTTTTTTTTTTTTTTTGCATTTAGTAGGTCCCTACTCCCCTTTTTTTGCCCCTTGAACTCTTCACCGCAAACCAGGCCCTCCATTATAGGCACGATATTTCCCTGAAGAGGGGAGAGGAGGGAAGGAGAAGAAAGAAAAAAAAGGGGGAAATAATAAATTATTACTGCTTTTTTTTGTGGGGTGTTTTACCCTTTGTTTTTTTTTTGTTTTTTTTTGTTTTTTTTTTGTTTTTGTTTTTTTTTGTTTTTTTTGTTTTACTTTTTACTCTTTATTAATTCTAATTAGTGCTATCAACAAGACCACCCTCAGATGCCAATAAGAAAGAGGAAATCGAATATTATGGATACAAAAGAAAGAGAGGTAACACAAATAGATGTGGAAAAATCTATGGAGAAAAGACTTAACATATTGGAAGCCTTGGAGCTAAATGACAGAGAATTTAAAATAGAAATCTTAAAAATACTCAGAGATATACAAGAAAACACAGAAAGGCAATATAGGGAGATCAGAAAACAACTCAATGAACACAAAGAATATATTACCAAGGAAATTGAAACTATAAAAACAAATCGAACAGAAATGAAAAACTCAATTCACGAGCTGAAAAACGAGGTAACAAGCTTAGCTAGCAGAACAACCCAGATTGAAGATAGGATTAGTGAAATAGAAGACAAACAACTTGAGGCACAACAGAGAGAAGAAGAAAGAGACTCAAAAATAATAAAAAACGAGAAAGCCCTACAGGAATTATCTGACTCCATCAGAAAGAATAACATAAGAATAATAGGTATATCAGAGGGAGAAGAGAAAGAAAATGGATTGGAGAATATACTCAAACAAATAATAGACGAGAACTTCCCAAGCCTGTGGAAAGAACTAAAGCCTCAAATTCAAGAAGCAAACAGAACACCGAGTTTTCTTAACCCCAACAAACCCACTCCAAGGCACATCATAATAAAGATGACACAAACCAATGACAAAGAAAAAATTCTCAAGGCAGCCAGGGAAAAGAAGAGTACAACATATAAAGGAAGGCCTATTAGATTATCATCAGATTTCTCAGCAGAAACTCTACAAGCTAGAAGAGAGTGGACCCCAGTATTTAAAGCCCTGAAAGAGAGGAACTTTCAGCCAAGAATACTATACCCATCAAAGCTATCCTTCAAGTATGAAGGAGATATAAAAACATTCACAAATACAGAAAAGATGAGAGAATTTATCACGAGAAAGCCCCCACTCCAGGAAATACTAAAGGGGGTTTTCCAACCAGATTCAAAGAACAAAAGAAAACAACACCACAAGTAACAGCTCCACCAAGAACACAATAAAACCAAACTTAAACTGTGACAACAAAGGAAAAAAAAAGGGGGGAGAGAATGGAGATTAACAGTAGCAAAGGACGATGAAGTGCAGAAATACTTATAAGATAGGGTACTACAATGAATATGGTAGGTACCCTTTTCATTACTTAATGGTAACCACCCTAGAAAAAACCACCACAAAAACACATGACTTAAAAAAGGTAGCAACAGAGGAAAGAAGTATGGAACACAAACAAACAGAAACAAATGATAGAAAAACAAAAGAGAAGAATCAAACTAGATACAAAACTAACAGAAAGCAATTTATAAAATGGCAGTAGGGAACCCACAAGTGTCAATAATTACATTAAATGTAAATGGATTAAACTTACCAATAAAAAGACACAGAGTAGCAGAATGGATTAAAAAAGAAAATCCAACTATATGCTGCCTACAAGAAACACATCTAAGCAACAAGGATAAAAACAAATTCAAAGTGAAAGGCTGGAAAACAATACTCCAAGCAAACAACACCCAAAAAAAAAGCAGGTGTAGCAATACTCATATCTGATAATGCTGACTACAAGACAGAAAAAGTACTCAGAGAAAAAAATGGTCACTTCATAATGATTAAGGGGACACTGAATCAAGAAGACATAACAATCCTTAATATATATGCACCAAACCAAGGAGCACCAAAATATATAAGACAGCTACTTATTGACCTTAAAACAAAAACTAACAAAAATACAATCATACTTGGAGACCTCAATACTCCGCTGACGGCTCTAGATCGATCATCCAAACAGAGAATCAATAAAGATATAGTGGCCTTAAACGAAATACTAGAACACCTGGATATGATAGACATCTACAGGACACTTCATCCCAAAGCGACAGAGTATACATTTTTCTCTAGTGTACATGGAACATTCTCAAGAATTGACCATATGTTGGACCACAAAGACAATATCAGCAAATTTAGAAAAGTTGAAATTGTACCAAGCATATTTTCTGATCATAAAGCCTTGAAACTAGAATTCAACTGCAAAAAAGAGGGGGAAAACCCACAAAAATGTGGAAACTAAACAACATACTTCTAAAAAATGAATGGGTCAAAGAAGAAATAAGCGCAGAGATCAAAAGATACATACAGACAAATGAAAATGAAAATACGACATATCAGAATCTCTGGGATGCAGCAAAAGCAGTAATAAGAGGAAAGTTCATATCACTTCAGGCATATATGAACAAACAAGAGACAGCCGAAGTAAACCACTTAACTTCACACCTTAAGGAACTAGAAAAAGAAGAACAAAGACAACCCAAAACCAGCCAAAGAAAGGAGATAATAAAAATCAGAGCAGAAATAAATGAAATAGAGAACAGAAAAACTATAGAAAAAAATCAATAAAACAAGGAGCTGGTTCTTTGAAAAGATCAACAAAATTGACAAACCCTTGGCAAGACTCACCAAGGAAAAAAGGCACAGGACTCAAATAAATAAAATCCAAAATGAAAGAGGAGAGATCACCACAGACATCATAGATATACAAAGAATTACTGTAGAATACTATGAAAAATTATATGCCACCAAATACAACAATCTAGAAGAAATGGATAAATTCCTAGAACAATACAACCTTCCTAGACTGAGTCATGAAGAAGCAGAAAGCCTAAACAGACCAATCAGCAGGGAGGAAATAGAAAAAACTATTAAAAACCTCCCCAAAAATAAAAGTCCAGGCCCAGACGGTTATACTAGTGAATTCTATCAAACATTCAAAGAAGACTTGGTTCCTATTCTACTCAAAGTCTTCCAAAAAATTGAAGAAGAAGCAATACTTCCAAACACATTTTATGAGGCCAACATAACCCTCATACCAAAACCTGGCAAGGATGGCACAAAGAAAGAAAACTACAGACCAATATCTCTAATGAATACAGATGCTAAAATTCTAAACAAAATACTGGCAAACCGAATACGACAACATATTAAAAAAATAGCCCTGGCCGGTTGGCTCAGCGGTAGAGCGTCGGCCTAGCGTGCGGAGGACCCGGGTTCGATTCCCGGCCAGGGCACACAGGAGAAGCGCCCATTTGCTTCTCCACCCCTCCGCCACGCTTTCCTCTCTGTCTCTCTCTTCCCCTCCTGCAGCCAAGGCTCCATTGGAGCAAAGATGGCCCGGGCGCTGGGGATGGCTCTGTGGCCTCTGCCTCAGGCGCTAGAGTGGCTCTGGTCGCAACATGGCGACGCCCAGGATGGGCAGAGCATCGCCCCCTGGTGGGCAGAGCGTCGCCCCATGGTGGGCGTGCCGGGTGGATCCCGGTCGGGCGCATGCGGGAGTCTGTCTGACTGTCTCTCCCTGTTTCCAGCTTCAGAAAAATGAAAAAAGAAAAAAAAAGAAAGAAAAAAAAAAAAATAATAATACATCATGATCAAGTGGGATTCATCCCAGAATCTCAAGGATGGTTCAACATACGCAAAACGGTTAACGTAATACACCATATCAACAAAACAAAGAACAAACACCACATGATCTTATCAATAGATGCAGAAAAGGCTTTTGATAAAATACAACACAATTTTATGTTTAAGACTCTCAACAAAATGGGTATAGAAGGAAAATATCTCAACATGATAAAGGCCATATATGATAAACCATCAGCCAACATCATTTTAAACGGCATAAAACTGAGGACTTTCTACCTTAAATCAGGAACAAGACAGGGTTGTCCACTCTCTCCACTCTTATTTAACGTGGTGCTAGAAGTTCTGGCCAGAGCAATCAGACAAGACAAAGAAATAAAAGGCATCCATATTGGAAAAGAAGAAGTAAAGGTATCACTTTTTGCTGATGATATGATCCTATACATCGAAAACCCGAAGGACTCCACAAAAAGATTATTAGAAACAATAAACCAATACAGTAAGGTCGCAGGATACAAAATTAACATACAGAAGTCCATAGCCTTTCTCTATGCCAACAATGAAATATTAGAAAACGAACTCAAAAAAATAATCCCCTTCACGATTGCAACAAAAAAAATAAAATACCTAGGAATAAACATAACAAAGAATGTAAAGGACCTATATAATGAAAATTACAAAGCATTGTTAAGGGAAATCGAAAAAGATACAATGAGATGAAAAATATTCCTTGTTCTTGGATAGGAAGAATAAATATAATCAAAATGGCCATATTACCCAAAGCAATATACAAATTTAATGCAATTCCCATCAAAATCCCTATGAGATTTTTTAAAGAAATGGAACAAAAAATCATCAGATTTATATGGAACTATAAAAAACCCCGAATAGCCAAAACAATCCTAAGGAAAAAGAATGAAGCTGGGGGCATTACAATACCTGACTTTAAACTATATTATAGGGCCACAATAATCAAAACAGCATGGTATTGGCAGAAAAATAGACACTCAGACCAATGGAACAGAATAGAAAGCCCAGAAATAAAACCACATATATATGGTCAAATAATCTTTGATAAAGGGGCCAACAACACACAATGGAGAAAAGAAAGCCTCTTCAACAAATGGTGTTGGGAAAACTGGAAAGCCACATGCAAAAGAATGAAACTCGACTACAGCCTGTCCCCTTGTACTAAAATTAATTCAAAATGGATCAAAGACCTAAATATAAGACCTGAAACAATCAAGTACATAGAAGAAGACATAGGTACTAAACTCATGGACCTGGGTTTTAAAGAACATTTTATGAACTTGACTCCAATGGCAAGAGAAGTGAAGGCAAAGATAAATGAATGGGACTACATCAGAATAAAAAGTTTTTGCTCAGCAAGAGAAACTGATATAAAAATAAACAGACAGCCAACTAAATGGGAAATGATATTTTCAAACAACATCTCAGATAAGGGCCTAATTTCCAAAATTTACAAAGAACTCATAAAACTCAACAACAAACAAACAAACAATCCAATAAAAAAATGGGAAGAAGACATGAATAGACACTTCTCCCAGGAAGAGATACAAATGGCCAACAGATATATGAAAAGATGCTCAGCTTCATTAGTTATTAGGGAAATGCAAATCAAAACTACAATGAGATACCACCTCACCCCTGTTAGATTAGCTATTATCAACAAGACGGGTAATAGCAAATGTTGGAGAGGCTGTGGAGAAAAAGGAACCCTCATTCACTGTTGGTGGGACTGTAAAGTAGTACAACCATTATGGAGGAAAGTATGGTGGTTCCTCAAAAAACTGCAAATAGAACTACCTTATGACCCAGCAATCCCTCTACTGGGTATATACCCCAAAACCTCAGAAACATTGATACGTGAAGACACATGTAGCCCCATGTTCATTGCAGCACTGTTCACAGTGGCCAAGACATGGAAACAACCAAAAAGCCCTTCAATAGAAGACTGGATAAAGAAGATGTGGCACATATACACTATGGAATACTACTCAGCCATAAGAAATGATGACATCAGATCATTTACAGCAAAATGGTGGGATCTTTAATAACATTATAAGGAGTGAAATAAGTAAATCAGAAAAAAACAAGAACTACATGATTCCATACATTGGTGGAACATAAAAATGAGACTAAGAGACATGGACAAGTGTGTGGTGGTTACCAGGGGTGGGGGGAGGGAGGACAGGGGGAGAGTTAGGGGGAGGGGGAGGGGCACAGAGAACTAGATAGAGGGTGGCGAAGGACAATCTGACTTTGGGCGAGGGGTATGCAACATAATTTAATGACAAGGTAACCTAGACATGTTTTCTTTGAATATATGTACCCTGATTTATTAATGTCATCCCATTACCATTAATAAAAATTTATTTAAAAAAAAAAAAAAGAAACTGTCTTTTTATTTATTAATTTTTTTTACTGAGAAAAACAGGAACAGACAGGAAGGGAGAGAGAATTTCAATTTCATTCTTCTTACAGCTTGTTATTTTTTTTAATTCCCTTTTTCTAGATACCATCAGTTACTGATAAGACAAATGAGTTTTTATCAGTAGAGTTTTATTTATTTATTTATTTATTTATTTATTTATTTATTTATTTATTTTTGCTTTTGGAAAGTAGAGTTTTATTTTAATGTAAGTACCTGAGCAGGCCTTTCGTAAGTTCCACTATTGCATCTAATTGAAGACTATGCAAAATTTCCCAGAGACAATGAATTTTGATTTTCTATTAGATGATTCTTTATAGTATGTTCCTAAGAAAACACTGTTCTCTTCAGACTTATTTATTTTTCCATTGCAGTTGTGGTTTGGTAACTCGTAAATGTTACTCTGAAAATTCTATAACTTTTTCTAGGGTATGTGCTTCAATTATTTAATTCTACATTCTCTGTTTTATAGACAGACTTATTGGTGTCCACTGCACCCATGGTTTAAACAGGACTGGCTACCTCATGTGCAGGTGAGTTATAACCACTACAGGCAGATCACATCTAAGTTTTGTTTAATTACTGATATTAATTAGTTGCAAAAAGTGCAATCATGATAGAAATGTATGGAGTAGAAAGCAATATTGCCCACCACCCAGAGATTATGGCCAGTAGTAATTTAGAGCATATTTTTTCAGACTTTAAAAATGCATATATATTAGTGCATATTTAAAAGGCTGCATTATTCCTTTGTTTACTGATGAAGATAAAATCAGAAGATTTTGATACTATAAAACATTAAATTAGGCCCTGGCCGGTTGGCTCAGCCGGGTTTGATTCCCGGCCAGGGTACACAGGAGAAGCGCCCATCTGCTTCTCCACCCCTCCCCCTCTCCTTCCTCTCTGTCTCTCTCTTCCCCTCCCGCAGCGAGGCTCCATTGGAGCAAAGATGGCCTGGGCGCTGGGGATGGCTCCTTGGCCTCTGTCCCAGGTGCTAGAGTGGCTCTGGTCGCGACAGAGCAACGCCCCGGAGGGGCAGAGCATCGCCCCCTGGTGGGCAGAGTGTCGCCCCCTGGTGGGCGTGCCGGGTGGATCCCGGTCGGGCACATGCGGGAGTCTGTCTGTCTCTCCCCGTTTCTAGCTTCAGAAAAATAAAAAAAAAAAACCATTAAATTAATGAGCATTATTCTATGAACATTTTCAACTACATATGCTATTGTCTCAGCTAATTTTTCACTGAGACAGAATTTTTTTTTTTTTTTTTTTTTTTTGTGAGAGAGAGACACACAGTCAAGGACAGACAGACAGGAAGGGAAAGAGATGAGAAGCATCAACTTATAGTTGTGGCACCTTAGTTGTTATTGATGGCTTTCTTATATCTGCCTTGACCAGGGGGCTACAGTCGAGCTAGTGACCCCTTGCTCAAGCCAGTGACCATGGGTTCATGTCTGTGATTTTATACTCAAGCCGACCTTGATCAAGCTGGTGATCCTGCACTCAAGCTGGATGAGCCTGCGCATAAGCCAGAGACCTTGGGGTTTTGAACTTGGGTCCTCAGCATCCCAGGCCATTCTTCCAGCACTGTGCCACTACCTGGTCAGGCAAGAGGGAATTTCTTAATGAAAAACCTGATGTTCATATTATTTTTTGTGGTTGTTGCTACAGTATACTGATTTGTGTTTGTTTATTCAGAAAATATTTATTGAGCATTTGTTGTTGTAAGCACAGTGCAGGGTGCTAGCCAAAAGACTTGTGAGTTTGTGAGCAAATACACTTGATCGGCCCTTTAGGAATCTAACAGTCTAGAGAGAGAATAGCTATTCACGAATCACAGAAATGCATATAGAATTAAACTTTGACAAGTGCCAAGGTGGAGGGGAACATGGTATGAAGATGCATATTAATGGGGAAGATTTGACCTCTCTGTGAAGATTAGAGAAGCTTTTTGTGGGGAGGTTTGATTTGCTATCTGAAGGAATAGTAGATATTAAGAAGACAGGGGCATTGGGGAGAGAATTATGGGTATAAGGAAAAGTAAGACCCTATAAGGGGGACTGGCCAGGAAGGCTAGGCTGTGGTGGAAGTATGGCATTGAAATAGAACTGGAAATATGGGTAGGATCTAGATCATGCAGGCTTATACTTAAGGTTTTTTACTTTATCTTAAGAGTAATAGAAAATCATTGATCTTTTTTCATTGAGGGTTAGTGTAGAACATGATCATTTGCATTCTCCACCTATCTATTTTGTCCTATGTGGAGAATACACCTCAGAGGCACAGGGAGAAAGCATGTAGACAAGTTAGGAGGCTTTTGTGGACATTGAACTTAATGGTGGTTTGGTCCTGGGTGTGATGTTCATTTTGGGAGAAAGATCTGGACATTCTAGAGCTATTTAAGTGATGTTATTGTTAAGATTTGTGGTGGGTTGAAAATGAAAGTAAGGAAAAATGAAGTAATGGTGACTCGTAATCTGCTGACCCATCACTTGGTTAAATAATATTTTTTATGGATGCTATTAATATTTTCCTTAATTTCTCTTTTGCTATATGTTCATTTCCTGGTAAATATGATCATATTTTGATTTTAAAAATTACTTGGATTTTATCAAGTACATTTTTAACATCTGCGAATTCTGTTTGGTATTTTCTTCTCTTTTATTTATTAAATTGTTACATTAATGTAAGAAATTTTATTAATAGATTTTAAAGTTTGTTTCATCCTTGGAATAAAGCCTTTTTGTGATCGTGGTATATCATTCTTAATTATCTTTAATTATTGGATTAGATGTGCTAATATTTTCTTAAGATTTTTATACTATATTGGTAAGTGAAATTAGACATTTTCTGAAAAAGTTGCTTTTTTAAGTATATAAATGACTCCAATTATGTTGTTTTGTTAGATATTTGATTGATGTAGAAGGCATGAGGCCAGATGTTGCAATTGAATGTAAGTATGAGGGTTATAGATGTTCTTTCCTTTTTGTAGAAGTTGAGGTAGAAATGTAGATGAAATTCTCAATTTCTGGAAGAAAAGAAAAGTTTGTAATTTATTTCTTCTGACATGAAATTATCTTTAGGCAAAACATTATGTCGGGATGTATCTGAAATAATTGATCTAGAACAGCCTTAATAGATAGACAGTGGATTTCAGCTCTGATCTGCTTTCTCTGGGAGAGAAGTGCTTTTTGTAGTTATGTCTAACAGTTCTTCCACTCCTCAGTATTCAATAGATGCCGGGGTCATTGCATAGAAAGACAGAACTACATTGAAGATCTTCGAAATGGTCCTTTCAGAAAGTAAGTTGCATTTTTTGTGTGAGGTTTGTGGTTAGGGAGATCGGTTTTTATGTCATTTAAGTTGCACATGCCTATTCTTCTTGTGGCTTGTTTACTTGCTCAGGGAAATCTAAACAGATAAGAATGAGGAGAGGATGGGATTGTTATTTTTATGGGCCAAAATATATATATATACTAGATTGGCTACTGACTTTGGAAACCAGTTAATATTGTGTGTAAAAACCATTCTCTTTGAGGGATCGAGATTCCAGGGCTTCCAGATCAAGTGGTTTCGAAAACTCAAAGTATTTGATGGAACCAGTCCGCACTGCTAATAGGCTGTACACCGAGGACCTAGGAATAGCATGTGTCAGAGCCAAGGTTACCCAACACCGTCTTGGCATTTCCACACTCAGACCCAAGGTCTGCAGCAGTCAGTAAGGTATCTCTGCTTTCCCTGTTTCTAGAAGTGAAATAGAAGTCAATAGCATTAAAAATTAGTGCAAACACATTGTGATAATGGTTAGGAACTGACATTTCCTTGCTAATCTTTGTTAACCAGAAGATAGTGTTTCTTCGTATTTTGCGTTTCTGGCTGGAAAATCAAGTGTGGGATGGGAAATATATGACTTTTCAGAAGCAGTTGGGAAGGAGACTTAGAAATTGTTATTGCTTCTAAACTCAGGTTAAGCCAACAATTTGATGTCACTACCAGAGAGATTCTTGCTTTCTTTGGCTATGGTAATAGTGGTATAGTTTTCAGCATAAAGAAGTTTGATTTAAAGAGTAAATATAACTTACAGGGAAAGTAGTAAAAATTCCAGTTCAGAAACTTGGAAGGGATTCGAACAGTTAAATCAGAAAAATATTTCCCCTTGGGAAATAGAAAAAAGTCTCAGTACAGTTAAAATAGCAAGGTTCTGTTCTTTGCCTGTTAATTTAGCAAGGTTTTGATAGAGCAGTCAGCATAGTGGTTGGCAGGCTGGACCTGGATTTGCATATCATTCCTGCCATCACTCCCTGTGTGATCTGAGGTAAGATTTCTAAATTTCTCTTTTCTCATCAGTCAGATGGAAATTTTAATAATACCTACCTTGTAGAGATTGTTTTTGACTATCATGTGAAGTAAAATATTACATTATCTCACTGTTCAAATAGATGTCATCATTTTGAGAAGATGTAATCCTTTTTTTTTTTTTGTAAATGCTGCTTATGTTGACAATGGCACTGAAAATTGGTATGGTCTTTTTGAAACAGTATTTTAAAGCCATAAAAAATGCTCCTACTTTGTAATTCTACATTGAGACTAAAGATATATTTTAAAGTATAGTAAAGTTATATTCATGTAATCATTCAGCACATTTCTCAAACCTCCCTACTACATAGCAGACACTTGACTAGGTGCTCTGGATACAGTCGTATATGTTCTGAGATGTTATAGTGAGAAAGCATGTAGTAACTTACATTTCTTTCTTATCTTTTTTCTTTTTTAGGGTGAGAGTCAGAGACAGACAGATAGGGACAGACAGGAAGGGAGAGAGATGAAAAGCATCAATCCCCCCCCCAACCTAGATTGTCCAATATTTTGGCATACAGATCTTCATAGTATTTTCTTACAATATTTTGTATATCTTTGGTGTCCGTTGTTACCTCTCCACTTCCATTTCTTGATTACCTTTTCAAAGAACCAGCTCTTGGGTCATTGATCCTCTGTATTTTTTTTAGATTCTGTGTCATTTATTTCCGGTCTGATCTTCATCATTTCCTTTCTTCCACTTCCTTTGGGCTTTATTTGTTGTTCTTTTTTTAGTTCTTTTAGATGCAGGGTTGTTTATTTGAGCTTTTTCTTGCTTCTTAAGATATGCCTATAATGCTATGAACTTCCCTC